>NW_015116139.1:16633-30641 GCF_001443285.1 Poecilia latipinna
AAAGATCCAAGTTAACCCTTGAACACAACCTCCAACACCACTCAGAAGATAATCGGATTTGATGACTCACCATCAGTGATGGCATAGTTACTTTGAAAAAGTAACTTTAATTGGATTACTGATTACTCCTTGAAATAGTAACTTAGTTAGATTACTGATTACTTGATTTGGAAAGTAACAAAGTTACATTAAAAGTAACTTTTTTAGTTACTTTCAGCAGCTGCTAACAACTACGCTCTGCCACTTGTGAAAATTACGTTGATCTTTGCCAATACTTAATTGCAAGTTATTTTATCAACAATGTGTGTGTATAACATCAACAATGTGTCTCCACTTATATGGTTGAACTGAAGGGGAGATTCAGGTGGTTCTGAATGGTTACAACAGTACTAAAGAAACCTTTAGTAATTTGTATGTTTTTGTGTGTTCCACTATTGTCTGGAAAACTATAAAAAGGACTTTGGATCCCTCCGTCCCCCTCGCACAAAGTCCAGGTTCTGCATTACGACCCTGCGTTTGGTGTCGGAGCGCAGCACACAGAGCTCCTCCTGCGGCTCCACAACTCAGAAGGCTGCACAGATTTGTGATGCTTATCTTAATATTAATAGTTATAATAGTGTTTGGTTGTACAACTTTACGGACTCGTTCATATGTGGCTGTTTTCACGTTTATTGCGCTGTTCACATTAGTCTCGATGTTTGCCGTTTTCTGGAGCGCTTGAGGTAATTCACAGACAGGGGCACAACTACATATTATTCAGGTGGATGAGAAAACATAAATCGCCCTCCCCCCCCCCAAAAGGAAGGTATATAAGGGTGAAGGAGCGTAAGGGCGCGGTGAAGTGTATGCGAGGGCATCATCGGCGCGCCGCCCCGTCCAGACGGAGTTTTTGACGCCCCCCCTGGTGCAGCGCCCCTATGCGTTGCATGCGCTGCATACCCACTTTTTGCGCCACTGTTCACAGGTAATATATTAACTTGATATTAACAAAGATAAGAGCCTGACTGAAACTAACTGGATGTCAGACAAATTCTGGAGTTTATGTCTGCTTATTTCCAAGCCCAAAAGCCGCAACCCACGACTCATTAAATCTGCAAGTGACTTTAGGAAAAAAAAAAAAAAAAACCCAAAGCTGCTTATAATAATCGGACTTGGCGAACGAAACTCAAAATAGTTCCTGTTTTTCCAGCAACAAAACGTGCAATTCCCTCTTTCCTCCATTGTTTATGTTTTTGTCGCTGCTGGTACTGTCGCATAGAAATGGCGGTCACTCCCCAAGACGCGTAGAGAAAATAAAATAAAATTGCAAAAGATAATAACGCATAGTAACGCAAAGTGATTTTGATAAGTAACTGTAGTCTGACTACTGGATTTGAAATAGCAACGCGTTAGATTACTCCTTACTGAAAAAGTGGTCCGACATGGTCAGTCTAAGTAACGCATTACTGACATCACTACTCACCACAGCAGAGCGCTGAACAGATTTGCGTGGAATTCTCAGTTTCCCCCCATATTTATAGGACACCAGTAGGGGGCGCCAAAAACCACCACTTATAGGACAATTATGAAACATATTTTAGCAGGAATTTCATTTGTATATCTAATACCTGTTACACTAAGACCCACCTCTTGACTCTGATTGGCTATTTCTGGCTGATGTGTGTATTTCTGACTTAGCACTGGGAGAAGGCAGAGGAGGTACATTTTTTTCAGAGATTATTTGTCTCATAATATACTGTAATGACATTGTGACATTTATAGTAGCTCCATGCAACACTCCAGAAATATTCAACAAAAATGTGATATTGATAAGCAGACAGGTAACCTGAAGACTTTTCTAGCATGAAACACAGCTATACATTGGGGTGAAAGTCTGGACTGCGTTTCCAGTTCATGTAGGAAAATTATGTCCAAAATTCCCTCAATAATTATTTTATCATCAGAGCTCAGTAATTTGATATTTTCCTCATGTGAAAAATCATTTACCTACCTGTTTAAAAATTGAGAAACTTCTCCTTACATCATTAAAGTAAAACAATTCGTTGCAAGTTACCCCAACTATTTATACTCATAGGCTGCATATTCCAATGTAGGTACTTTTTCTGATGCCAGACGTAAAAGAAAAAATACAGTGCAAAAAATCAGCAACAATATTGGTTAATATAGACGCTTTAATAAACTGTACTGCTAAACTGAAAAGTTAAAAAAAGCAAAGTGAGTGTTGAGTTACAATGTACTTAATAACTCATAATGGGTGCCATTATAGAATTGAGATATCTTTTTTTCCCCAAAATGTATTTATGCTTTAACTTGAGGTACAAGGTAAAGGCAATATAATACATACAACAGCGTACTACTAACATACCAACAAAAGTGTTCTATAATTGGGTGTGCATGAAATGGATAAGGTCAAGTATGGTAGTGAACAGAAACAAGAACATTAAAAAAATAAACATAGTACCTAAATATATGTAAATCTCTCTGCCTCAATCCACACACATACACACAAGACAAAAACGTACAAGATTTGACAAATTTGACTCAAAAAAGAAGATGAAAGAGAAAGAAATATTGATAAGAATAATAACCATAGGGTGCTGTGGTGACGCAGGGTTTTAGCACAACCCACATAAAGAGGCCAGACATGCTTCAGTAAAAGTGCGATCAGGGGCAGCCCAAGGCAAAGCAAACTAAGCAGCCATTTAGGGCCCCAGGGCCTCAGGGAAGTTGTTTTTTTTTTTTTTTTTTTTTTTTTGTAATAATTTCTTTGTCATTATAATATCAAAACACACAATTTCACTATGAAGTGATTTGTTTTTACAATAATATATATTTGATACTGTATGTAGAAATCATTATTTTATGGATAAAAATAAAAATAAAATTGGTCTTGGGGCCCCCTGGTGACCGCGGTAGGTACCGCACGCTTCGCCGGTATCATGATCTGCCTTGTAATGAGCAGAGCATCCAGACGTCCAAAGCTCCAGTCAGAAGTTAAGTAAGCAAAACAATGTCTCAAAAACTGACTTATCCTTCAGGGAAGGAGAAAAGAAAGAGGAAGAATAGAAAAAAAGCCAAGATAAAGGTTTGTTTTCATGTGCCTTTGTAATGTCATGTAAAAGATTTGTAAAGCTGCTAATAGAAAATTAGCTTGATAGCGACCTGGAACGGTCCAGTTCAACAGCCAAACATTTATGCTAGGGTCTTTTTATGTTTGTGTGAAACGGAGTTTAAATTTTAAATGAGTTGATTCTCATGGTTGGCTCTGTATATTTCTGAGGTATTTTGGCTTCAAAACACCGTGTTTGATAACGTTTGATATCAATAATTAAAACTTCTCAAAGTTTGACATTGTCTAAAATGTTTTCTATCAGGCTACATAGCTGCTACATCGATGAGCTACTCTATGCTGTAGTTGGGGATATGTTGTTTGCTGCTGAGCATAATCATTTTGTGGCTAAAACAAACATTATTTTTACATCAACTTCTAAGTTATGTGAAACTTCTGTTAAAATCATTTGAAGGCACAGAATCAGTCCAGTACCAATCCACATTCTCTGGGGAGAAAGACTCACCTGGTATAAATTGGGCCGGCGCTGAGTGCAATACAGAAGTTTGCATTGAATTAGGTTATGTCTGGCACAAATTCAGAGGATTTATGTCCAAAGTCCTCCTCCCAAAGTGATCTAAAGGAATTCATTGTTTGTAGAAATAAAAAATAGCACCTTTCAATTTGACAGTTGGTTTTAGAAAAAATATCTAAAGGTCAATCCCTGGGAAGGTTGGGAAAACTTGAATAGGTAGAATGGGCAAAACTACGCACCTGGAAGTATCTAAAAAATTGATGGTGTGGGAATAATTGAGATGTCTTGTTGCAAAGTTGACAAAACATGAGAAATTGCCTCTCAAACATGTTGCACAAAACTTTTATTGGGATTTCTGCAGAAGATATTATTGACAAAACAATATTATGAAGAAGCTGCTTAGAGTTTAAAGGAAGATGAATTTAGCTAGGTCCAATTGTAGCTAAAGGTTCTTTACTTAGTTTTGACATTGGGGGGTGGTTATAAATGCAAAATAGTTTTTTCAGACTGCTTGCAACAATAAAAATTACTAAATCAAATCATCTTCTTCATACTTTTCTAAAAGAAAAAAAAAATGCAGTGCGTTGTGTTGATCTTTAACATAAACCCCCACTAAAATATACCCCATCTTGGAGATAAAATATGAAATCATTCATGGATAACTTTTGGAAGTTAAAAATATAATTACTGCAAATAACGCTACATGACCTATATAATACTCATGCAAATTTGAAATAAAATGTTATATCCATTTTAGTTAAGACTTTACAAGTCAAAGCATACAGTAGATGTATTGTATAAACTGAATGGTTGTCTTAACTTAAGGATGACTGACAATCATTAATGTTTCCATGGATTTTCCAGTTTATTCTAGCATCAACTTCAAACATTTCCCATTTGCTGATTTGCTTAGCTCATTTGGTTATCAGCAGCAGTTTCCGCTGTAATAAACCAAATGAGCTGTTCTGCCAATATTGACATGCTGCAAATCCCAGAGCAGATAGAAGCTGTACTTGCCAAAGCAGTGAGACACTTATCTAAACTGTCTGCTCATATCCGCTGCAAGATCACAGTGGCAATTAGCCCACACTGCAGTAAGCAAGCTCTACTGATAAAATCAGGGCTTCCACTTTATAGAAGTGCAGCCAGAAAAATTCATATTCCCCAGCATCTGACATCAGAACATATGATTATTTTAATTGTACAACTGGGAGTGTACCATTGTTCTTTTAATAAACTTAATAATTTGTACTGTAATTCAGGGGCGCCGTATCCACCTTATTCCTACACCCCATGATGCTTTGCGTGAATTATGGGCGCGACTTCCGCCGCTAACTGGAAACTCCATTTGTTTACATGTTAGCAACTCGCTAACCAGCTTTCGTGAGAGCTTTTAGGCTATGAAATATGTGGGAACACCAGCTATCAAAGCTTAAATGTGAGAATATTGGTTTACCGCAACCTACAGCTATTGGGGGGATGACAACTTGAAGAAATGGCCGCATTTCTTCAAGTCACAATAGCATATGTAGCTACCCGCACTAGCATAGTTAGCTTCTTCACTGACTCAGTTTCTTCGGATGCAGATGTGGGTTTTCTTCCGTTGGCTTTTTGTCTACACATAAAGCATTTTGGGTTCTTTCTTCAAGCTTAGAATTTTTAGCCAAATTCTTTTTTTTGCTTATCTGTCGGTAGGCAATGAAGACTACCGTTTTTGTTTTGGGAGCACGTTCAAAACACACTTGCTGCAGCCAGCCACTATGGGTGCGTTCACACTGCAGCCTGAAGTGACTCAATTCCGATTTTTTGGCAATTCCGATTTTTTTGCCGGGGCCGTTCACACTGCTAGTAAATGCGACCTGTATGAGTTCTGCAGTGTAAACGGGCAAACGACCTGAAAGTGTCCCGCATGCGCAGTAGAGGGCGCAATAGCGTCAGCATTCTAAGTGTTCTGCCAACCGCCATAAAAAGAAGAAGTGCTCAGTGTTTGCGGAAGTAAACATGGATAGTTTACATATTTGAAGTTGTTATCCGGCCGGAGCAACATATTAACAACTTAATCCTCATATAATCCGTCATGGTTGTTGTTTTTCTTCCCACTTGCGCTTATCAGGATGCAGAATAGTGAGATTTGTTGAGAAACAGTGACGTTCAGTTCAGATGAATGCGACCTGGACGTTAGGTCGCATTTGAATCGGATACGTATCGGATATGGGTCAGATTCGAAAAAGAATCCGACCTGTGCTGTTCACACTGCCATGAAAAGATCGGATACAGGTCACATTACATCAAAAAAATCGGAATTGAGTCACTTCAGGCTGCAGTGTGAACGCACCCAAATTAAACTTGGTCTGATTATTAGAGAACAGCCACGAACAGCCAGTGTTGTATAAAGTACTGAAATCTCAGAGTCAAGTAAAAGTATACAGTAGGTACCTCTCCAAAATATGACTTTGGTAAAAGTCCAAGTCACTGACTGAAATGTTACTTGAGTTAAAGTCTTAAAGTATCTGAAACGTCTTGTACTTAAGTATGGAAATTACTGTAAAAATGGATGTACTCAAGTAATGTAATGAAAAGTATAAGTAAAAAGTAAAACAAGGGAAATGCAGTTTGAATGACATTTTTTATATTTTGGTAAACTTGTCAAATACACTTAAAATAATGTACACAACCAAGTGCAGGCAAAATTAAACCTGCTAATAGATATACCTGCAGGCATCATTTAGTTAAGAAAATTAGGTGCTTCACCTATACCACAAGATTAACTTAACCTGCTTTCCAACTGAACCAGCTTCTTAGTATACCCTCCAGGACAGAAAATACAAAGTTTTTGTAAGCCTTAAGTTTTCCCTTCAAGTAAGGTCAGTGCTGAAAATGAGAAAAATAAATAGTCAGTACAGAAAATGCGGCCAACATGAAGTAAAAAAGCTGTTACGGTTACTCTACTTAAGAAACTATTGGTGTGAAGTAGATAATTGGCCTTGCAAAGGTCAAGTTAAGATATTCTAAAACTTTTAAGCACTAAATACAATATCGCTATGGCTTCCATCCCCCCTTGAACAGAGGAGTCTAGGTAGCCTGCTACAGTCAACATTAGGCCTAAGCTAAATGCACCACATGTAGAACTGAAACAATGCCAAACAAAGTTCATTTATACAGGTAACGTTATGCTCAAGATTTCACAATAGTGCCTAGTGACCAAGCTATAGTTACTAAAACAGGAGGATTATAACCATTTCATAAGAGGTTACCTCTATGTGTTTCTTCAAGTTGGACAAGGAGTTTTTGTAAGATCTTTCGGCAGGCATTACATACACTTCATGCGGTACGACGAATCTTTAACACCCACGAAAGAGTATATTGTGTTTAAATAAGCCCATGGGCTCTCATCACCAGCTGGTGGTTCCCCTGGAGCCGTGTCCGACGTAAAAGTAAAACGTTGTGGTCTCCGTCTCCTCCTCCATGTGGCTGCTGCTGATTACGAGACTTGCTTTGTGTTTAATGGGAGAAGCGAAACAGGTGTATCCTATTGGTGGTGATGAACAAGCCCAGGCAAGAAGGCTACCGACTTAGTTGCAGTCAATCAGTAAGTGGGGTCAAAACACTAGCGTTTCTCTCTCGCGCTTTTTTGTAACGAGTAACTAAACCACACATTGAAAATGTATCGGAGTAAAAGTATGCAATTAAGTTCGGAAATATAGTGAAGTAAAAGTGAAAGTTATCAAAAATTTTCATACTCGAGGAAAGTATGAAGTACTCCAAAATATACTTAAGTAAAGTAGTGAAGTGTTTTTACTTCGTTACTATACAACACTGTGAACAGCACAACAGTTACCCGATGCTCCACAAGGGCATCTTACGACACTTTCCAGTGGAAAGTTGCTCTCTATAACAGGTTAATGTGTGATTTGGTTCGGATCTAGTCCAGTGGGAAGATTCTCCGTATTATGGTCTGGAGCGCAGGAGCTGCGGTTATTTCTCCGTTGATTTGCAGCGATACTCAGCAACGGAAAACCTCGAGGTTCTGGTTGTGATGGACTAAATAATCCCAGATTTGTGATTTTGTTTTATAAATAAATTTCCCTGGCCCAATCATAATGATAAATACTCAGATCATGAACTTTATTATTTTTTAAATTCAAACGAAAAATAAAATTCACATCACACCAAGCCAATATTGTGTAGCCTTTTCTGCAGATTCACATATTATATTTTTAATCATTGAATTTAATTCTTCAATATCATTACTTAAATTTGGCATAATCTCCATAAGTTTGTCACTTGCCGACTTATTATATATTGTCCAATTAACCCCCCTTATTCTCCATTTAGGATGCCAATTTTCTTCAACTACTACCTTAAAATTATGAAATTTAAGCAGAATAGGATAGTGATCACTTCCAAGGGAGTTATCATTAATTACTTCCCATTGACTAATTCCTGCTAATTGATCTGGCACTATAGTAAGATCAATTGCAGATTCTGTTCCATGTCCTACATCAAATCTATTTCCTCTTCTATCATTTAGACAAATTAACTTATAGTCATCCATGAATTCCTCAATTATATTCCCATTTTCATCAATCTTTTTACTTCCCCATAAGGTATTGTGAGCATTAAAATCTCCACATAAAATATTTCTTCCATTCTCCTTCACATAAATACTATCACGTCTTTCTCTACTTAACTTTTTACAAGGATTATAAAAATTTATTATATTAAATTTTGATTTACTGATCCATACCTCAACCCCTATAACTTCTATTTCTTCATTTATATTCAGAACTTTATAATTAATACCATGTTGAACAAATATAGCAATACCTCCTCCTACATTTGGATTTCTATCTTTAAGTAATGCTATGTATCCATTAAGAATAAAATCAAGTGATGGTTTTAACCAGGTTTCTTGAACACAAACTATATGTGGTTTAACATTCTGACTTTCAATAAAATGTTTAAACTCTTGTCTATTAGCAATTAAGCTCCTTGCATTCCACTGCAATATGGATAAAACCATCAAATTTCACCATTACTGGACTGTTGACTTTCATTTATCCCAGTAGTTAAAACTGCACTAACTGACTCAAATGACAAGTCTTCCATCTCAAGGTATTTTTCTGCTGCTTTGATTAGTATTTTAATTCGGTCTGTTCTACTTTCTGTCTGTGCTGAACAATTTATTACTTCCACAATAAATGCAACAAATTTCTTCTTCTCCACTATTATGATCCATGATACTTCCTAAGGTTCTCTTGCTCTGCATTTGCTCTGTTGTTTGAGATGGAGTCTGTGGCACAGACATGCTTTTAGCATTAATATTTTGATTACTTACCTTCTTAACTGCATCTGCATAGGTAATTTTTTCCTTTGTGCATATATTTTGCACCTGCACTGATCTTTTATGAGCTTCACATCCCTTAAATGTTGCACTATGTTCCCCTCCACAATTACAACACTTTAATTTAATTCCTTCAGAACATTTTCCATATTCATGCTCCCCTCCACACTTAGCACACCTGGCCTTAGCTCTGCAAACAGCAGCAATATGTCCAAACCTTCGACATTCTGGTTGGTGGAGGAATGTATTGTCTTACTGCATAGCTGATATAGCCAATCATTACTTTTTCAGGTAATCTATCCTCTTCTAGGACTAACAACTGATTTACTAGGACTTTTAACTCCTTCTCTTGTAATAAACAAGCACTTCACTTTAATCACCCGAGCTCCTTTTACATTACCTTTAATCTTATCCTCCGTCAAATCAGTTGATACTCCAGATATTACTCCCATTGCCTTTCCTCTGTCCTGCCATAATTATGGTTTGATTGTTTTCCCCAATAACGTCTTGCATCTCATTAGTCCATGCACCTGATCTCTATCTCTGCTTAACACCAATTGATTACCATCTCTTAACGTTTTAACTACTTTCACCTCACTTACTATTTTATGTATTGCCTCACTTATTTTTAAAGGATTCAAAGCACATGGATTCTGGAACCCAATAATCACTTTAATTTCATTTCCTTTATTCTCTTCTCTTTTTCTTCATCAGATTCAATTCCTTTCCTCTTCTTATTTCCTCGGTTCACTGTTTGCCAGTCTTCTGTTTTAGCACTACTTTTACAATAATCACTATTCATACTACAATTATCTGAATCATCTAATTCTTCGCATTCATCCATCGCACTTCCTTGTTCAAATTAATCCACAATTTACTCCAAATTACATCTCCATCACTTTAACTTTAACCAACAAATGCCTCAAAGCCCTGCTTGCCCAGCGACTCCCACAAACGCGTCAGCTGCCTCTGTCCCTTCTCTACGACCAGTTTCTCTGCTTTTCTCTTTATTACTGTCAGTTCTTCAGAGAAACGAGCTGCTAGCAGCGCTGCTAATTCACCGTCATTCTGTTACAAATCTTAACGATCGTGTTCCTGTCGCTCCCCGTAATTAAACTCACAATTACGATCTCTGTACTGAGCAGCTCTCTGATAGCAGACAGTGTGTCCGTAAACAAGTTTTACAAATATTGTATTATAACCAAAAAGAGAGCTGTAACTTCTATCATGAATATAGACTAGCATAATAAACTATAAATTACAATGAAATACTGCTACTTCCGGTGGGTGCCGGAAGTAAGACCCATAATCATTTCCCCAGTAAGCCTCCCAGGAATAAGGTAGATAAGGGGGAAAATTTATGACAATTCTAAGGGCCCCTGACCAACAGGGGGCCCTCCACAATTTATTTATTTTTTGTTCCTAGAAATTAAAAAAAATTGGAGCCTTGTCAATTAGAAAATTAATCATATTGTGTTTTCGAAGATTGCTTTGAAATGTTACCCCTCCCAGACCAAAAAACACATATCCATATTTGCCCTGAACACCCCTCCCCCCCCAGATCTGCATGAAATGGTTTGTTCCGCTTGATGGTGACGGTGTTCAGCAGCAGTCAGTAGAAGACAAGAATGACTGTGGCAGCTACTATGCTGCTAAGAAAAATAATAGACAGGTTTTCAAAAAAGAAAAGAAATAGATAGGGAGAGAAAGAAAAAGGTAAGAGTGTCAATTTGTAACCCAGTTTTTCTCCGAGGTGAGTAGAGTGTGTGAGTTTATCAACCATTTAGCATAGTTAGCTTAGCTACAGACTACTGTTTGCCTCCATTTCACTAGCATTTAATGAATTAAGGGAACAAATTACCAAGATATTCATATATTTAACCTGTCCCTTATACCTTTTACCACGCTTAACAGATGAGTCAGTCAGCAGCAGCTCTAACCCACGTCCCTCCTGAACTGTTCTCTCCTTAGTGAAATTGAAGCTGCAGTATGTAACTTTTATTAAAAAAAATATTTTCACATATTTGTTAAAACTGTCATTATGTTGTGACAGTATGGTATGAGAGATAATCTGTGAAAAATCTATTTCCTCTGCTTTCTCCCAGTGCTATCTAGAAACAACCAGTCAGTGGCAGGAGAGTTTTAGTGCTGTCAATTACAATCTCATGTGGCTGCTTATCCTTTCTCCCCCTCGCTCTGTGCTATGCTGCAGCTAGCATAGCCTGTTGTTAATGCTCAGTCTAGTTAGCATAGCTACCAATGACGGCAGATAAACAGTTTCCTGTAACAATATGTTGTTTGTCTACTAGCACATTTAGCAGTGAGTGAATTAAGTTGACTGACAGCACTTAGACCATCCTACTGGTTCTGATTGGTTGTTTGTGGTCAGAACTTTAGTTAGCAATAGTAGTTCAGGGAGGAGGTGGAGGAGACTGATTGTTTTCATGGATTATCTGTCTCATAGCAAACTGTCACGACTTGGTGACAGCTTTAACAAATATGGAGAAACATGTTTTTTATTAAAGTTATATACTGCAGCTTGAATAAAATTGAACTACACAGCATTTTTTGAGAAGTCTGGATTGCTTCATGTATATTTTTCATGTTGCTTTTGACTGTTACTCGTGGGGAGAGATATTTCAGTAATCTAAAACTAATAGAACAAATTTAAGCAACCTACTTGCATACTGTATGCGGACTGTTGGATGTAAAACTCATGAGCAGTAAATATTGTGCTAGTTATCAGTATTGAACCAAAGAAAGAAAGGCCGTTGCAAGCCTTTAAAATTGTTACGCTTTTGATGGGTCAAATAGACTCAAAAAATTGTAACAGCAGCTGCGCAGGGGGGGACCCAATCAAATTTTTTGTCAGGGGGCCCAAGATTCCTGGTGGCGTCACTGCTGTAATTTATATGTACTGTTATACATATTCACAATTACTGATAGTAAACTTACCTAGGCCCAGTCTTTGACTGCTGTGTTGCTCCTGCTGTAGATGCTGTCTGCGTGCTAACTTCTTCATCTGTAAGTAAATAAACATAAACCGGTGTGTGAACTTTGAATTTGAATTTAATTGAATCAGTCTAAATCATAAAGTTTAAAAAAAAAGTATCTAGTGAGCTTTTTTATTAAATTGCTGAATCAGTTTGGTCTATTGCCAACTATAGAAAGAACCACTTAAATATCACAAATGATTGTGAAATGCTTAAAATTCTGAGACTAAGACCGACAAGCAATTTAAGACTCATGCTGATGGACTGGTTGCTGATTGGGTAAAACACCTTGTGGCTGGCCAAACTTTGGCAAGTCTGTTCGCCCAAATACGAGCAAACAGAGCAAATGGCAGATTAGAAATGCTTAATCTACTGGGTTTAACTGATACAGATCTGATTCAGACATTTCAGCACTTTTGGCAAAAGGCAGGAAGGAATAATTTTTAGTGAGAGATGTAGGAAAGTTTGGTCATACAACATGCAAATAAGGATCTAGTATCTGACATAAAGAAATAACAGAATAATTGGGCTTGTATTAATCAACTTTGCATCTTAACATTACTACTACTACAGCCATGAGAACAGCAGTATACATGCATAATGTGGTTCTGGAGGCTGGTTTAGGTACACGTTGCTGACCTTTGCCCTTTGGTTTTGGAACCACACCTGAACCACACGAACACTTAGCCCGGTCTCTGCTGCCAGGGTTTCTCTGACCTGGAAGATCAAACTTATTAGTATTTTTTTGTGCATTTCAATTATACAATGAATTATGTTGTAACCCCCCGAGCTCTCCATAATACAGAAAAGCATATTGAAATCTTTGGGTTAGTTGCTTGTAAGAGCTGTATAAAAGTGAGCTCTTTAAAGCTCCAGTACCAATGTAAGCAAACACAACAAATGCAGAAAAAAATGACTCAATTTCAACTACTTAACCATAAAAGTCTAGAAATTACAAATCAATCAAGCTCAAGTTCCTGCTGTCTTGATATCATACCCATACATTTTCTTAGGGGAGTCCTACCTGTCATTGCATCTGATCTGATTCAAATAGTAAACTCATCCCTCTCATCAGGTGCTGCCCCTCAGGTTTTAAAAACAGCAGCTTTATTCAAGCAGCAGCTTTATTCAAGGTTTTATTCAATTTATACCAGATTGTTCTGATAAAAAAGAACAATCTGGACAAATCACTATTACAGAATTACAGGCCAATCTCCAACCTTCCATTCATCAGCAAAATTGTTGAAAATGCTGTTTCAGCAGTTAAATTGTTTCTTAACGATAACCAACCGCTTTGATATGTTTCAGTCTGGCTTCCAGGCTCACACACTACAGAGAGAGCCCTAGTCATAGAGATCAAAGACATCCATATAAACACAGGCTGTGGAAGAACTGTGGTTTTGCTGGACCTTAGTGTTGACCATGACTAAAACAACTGGAAATCGGGTCGCACTCTCCTGTCCAGTACTCAAGTGGTTTAAATCTTACATAAAGAACAGTTTTAATAGGAAACTTCTTATCGAAGCAGTCCGAAATCACAAGGCTCAATCCAAGGACCTCTTTTTTCAGTATCTTTATGCCCCCTCTAGCTCAGGTTATAACAAGAAATACGATTAGCAACTACGCATAAGATAGACAGCTCTACATTACAGTGTCATCAGGTGACTCAGTCTGAACCCATCCGTGCACTGAACAGATGCTTAGAACATGGATGTGCCATAACTTTCTTCAGTTGAACAGAAACAAAATTGAAGTTATCTTTTTACCTAAAGAGGAACGATCTGGAGTCAACACAAAGCTTCAGTTATTACAGGTGGAAACTAGCAGTCAGACCTGAAATCTGAGTGTAGTGATAGACTCTGACATGAACCTTCAGAGCCACATAAAGACAATTACAAAGTCGGAAATGTCTTATCACCTGAAGAATATTTTCAGAATTAAAGGACTAATGTCTCAGCAAGATCTAGAGTAGCGGTTTTCAACGTGGGCGCTACCGCCCCCCATGGGGTGTTCAGAGAAAGGCAGGGGGCGCTTGCAGAAATTTTTACAAAAGGGGGGCACTGGGATTCCTCTGGGGGGCGTTTGGT
>NW_015116139.1:34580-35410 GCF_001443285.1 Poecilia latipinna
AGGTTTGCGTCAGTCTGCTTTTTCCCCATCGATACGCTCTGCACCTTAGGGGGTTAAAAAACAAAAAACGATGCGCACATGGCACAAAACTCTGAAACAGGAGAAGCGGGACATAAAACGGAGCGACGAACAAGATGTGAATTATGGCATAAAAACAGAGAATCCAACGCTGAACAGTGAAAAATCAACACATGATGTGAAACATGACGATTAGGCGGCGCAGCAGGTGATGAGTGAAGATTAATGATGGTCAATAAATGATAAAATAAATCTAACAGGACAGAAACTAAAGTGGACATAGCAATAAACCAAGAGAGGATAATAGTAATCAAAGGAAACTAAATGGAAATGAATGAAGAAGAAAATGCAAGAATAAACTAAGAAACTAAAGTAAATACAGAGGAATAAACTGGTATGGCAAGACCTTTAGAGCAATAATTAATACAGAGGACTGTATGGCAAGAATAAACAGACACTATTTCCAGATAAAAGGGAAAATAATATTGTCGAAATGCCATGAGTTTGTTGAGACCATATCTAGTACTGAGAATAAATATATCTTACAAACCATAACAGTAAATAACTTATCACTTATTTATGTTTTTAATTAGATTTGATATATTTATTTCTTTAATATTATTTTTCATGTCAGTGTTAATGTGATGAGGCTGACAACTCCATGACACTTTCAATTTGACTCATTAGGATTTAAGAACCAGATTTGTTTTTTGTAATTTCTGTCCAGTAAAACTATTAATCTATAAATCAATAGACAGATCCATGTTTCTGTCTCATATTTGTACGGCATTAAAAGGAACTTTTGTTTTTCC
>NW_015116139.1:39390-44524 GCF_001443285.1 Poecilia latipinna
GTGATGAGTGAAAATGAATGATTGTCAATAAATGATAAAATAAATCTAACAACAGGAAAGAAACTAAAGTGGACATAGCAATAAACCAAGAGATGATAATACTAATCAATGAAAACTAAATAGAAATGAATGAAAAACAAAATGCAAGAATAAACTAAGAAACTAAAGTAAATACAGAGGAATAAACTGGTATGGCAAGACCTTTAGAGCAATAATTAATACAGAGGACTGTATGGCAAGAATAAACTGACACGGTTTTCAGATATAAGGTAAAATAATATTGCTGAAGTGCCATGGGTTTGTTGAGACCACATCTAATACTGAGAATAAATATATCTTAACAGTAACAAACTTATCACTTATTTATGTTTTTAATTAGATTTGATATATTTATTTCTTCAATATTACTTTTCATGTCAGTGTTATTGTCATGAGGCTGACGACTCCATGACACTTTCAATTTGACTCATTAGGATTTGTTCTTTGTAATTTCTGTCCAGTAAAACTATTAACCTATAAATCAATAGACACGTCTATATAAAGATATAATCCATGTTTCTGTCTCATATTTGTATAGCATTAAAACCTGGACCTGGAACTTTTGTTTTTCCACTGAAAGCTCTGGTTTGCACAATAAATGCCATGTAGGTGAAATTTTATGGCTGATACTCTGATGTCCCATTCTCCTGAAGGCAGCACAGCGCTGCACCACCAGAAACCGACAGACACACTGAAGAGAAGAAGAGCTATGATTAATGTAGTTACAGTTCTATCCATGTTTTAATGCTGCAGAGCTCAGTCGGTTTGCAAATAGATCAAAGTTTAAACTGGCATGTTGTTCATCTTTTATCTGATCATTTTGTGGAATATTTAACAACTAGAAAATGGCAAAGAATAAGAATATTTTTTCTACTCTGGTTGGCTGCTGTCAGGCCTACTGATTTTAAGTTGAATGTTCATTGCATTTTTCTTAGACACCTGTGAAAATAATTTATATTCAAATTATTAATAATAATTATAATTAATTATTTATCATCAAAATAATTATTTTTGATGATACATACAGAAACAAGCATAAAAATCAAAACATCTATATTAGTGATATTATTTTATTAATAATAAAATAATAGTCAGTTCAAAGTAGCTTACAAATTCTTTGGTGGGGGCGGTGATGGACCTGGATAAAGGCTAGGGGGGCGCTGGCCCAAAAAAGGTTGAGAAACACTGTTCTAGATCAAATTTACCACGAGGGCCAGGGTAGTCAATGTTTTTCCATGGCAACACTTAAAAAGAGAATGAAACAAAAAAAAGAGCAATATTTCATCATTTGATATATCAAGTAAGCCAAAGAGCCACTTGTGTCTCCAGAGATTCAGGTTGCAGATCCCTGGCAGATGGAACGTATGATCCTATTTCAATACAGCAGCTAAAAGTGCAGCACTATAATTTTTAATTAATTGATAAAGTAAAATTGTGAAGGTTAAAAAAAATCCACCTCTGAATATTAACAAAATACATTTATTTAGCATAATTTGTTCTGTACCCCCGTTGACCCCGATCTAGAACCGCCCCTGGGCAGAAGGTCTATGTCTGACATTAATAATACATTAAATGACCACTGAACACTGAATTAATATGTCAACTTTTCTTAATAAAACAAACAGAAAGCCCTAGCAAATCTTTTTAAAGTAGGAAATATTTATGTATTTACTGTTAAACTCTTAGTATGATTTGTTCTTTAAATGGCCATTTTTCTATTATTTTGGCTGATACAACTATACATTAAATAAGCAAATAATTAATTATCTAATAATAAAACCATAACAGTCTACTAAAACCACAATAAGAAACTTAATCATAGCAAAATGTTCTATACCATATCATCCTCAGGAGATGATTGAGGGACGAAGGATGCTGGTTCTTTACGTTCTGACGGGTCTGCAGTTCCTCTCCTGATCCATTCTGTCTGACATCATACAGCAGCACACTGCGCCATGATGGACACATTTGTTTTAATTGCCTGCGTTCATCCTCACTAACATGTTCAGCCTAGGATTTGAGTCTTCCCTCTAACCAGGGGCGTAATTACATGTTATTCAGGTGGATGCAAAACCATAAATCGCGCCCCCCCCCCACCACCACCAAGGAAGGTACGTAAGGGTTAAGGAGCGCAGAAAACATACGGTCGCTCTTAACCCCCCCCCCCAAAGAGGTGAAGGAGCGTAAGGGCGCGGTGAAGTGTATGCGAAGGCATCATCGGGGCGCCGCCCCCTCCACACGGGGTTTTGACGCCCCCTCTGGTGCAGCGCCCCTATGCGTTGCATGCGCTGCATACCCACTTTTTGCGCCACTGCCTCTAACGTTTGTATCTTTACGAGAGGTTTTGGTTCTAAGGACGGTGGAGAATCGGGTTGAGGATGTTTTTAAAAGACAAGGGTTGGCAGCTCACCGCGCTGCATAGTGTCCGTCTCTAGGCAACCGTGACAACAGCGTTGGTCCATAGAGTTCTGGGGTCCTTTAGCTCCCACCACGAAAATTTAGCTGACCGTAATATTATCCTGTATCTTGTGTTTTATTTTGGTCATTATTGTTATAATTAGTGTTGATATGTGTGTGATAGGCGTGTCTATCGGCATGTCTTTGACATTTATAGAAATACGGAACAAATCGCGTCCCGTATCGGTTCAATACAGGACGCAATATTTAACAGCAAATAACCGGACGATTCCGTATTTTAAGGGACGGGTGGCAACCCTAATCTCAAGTAATATTTTCCTGTTGCCTCTCCCTCAGGTGTTTCCTTGTGGCACCTTGGATTTCACCCACTGTATAGCCCGAGTTCCTGGTTTTCTGGTTTCCCCTCGTGACGCTGTGGATTGTTACCCAATGGTTGCCAGAATCCCTCTTCACCGCAGCTGAAGAATCTTTGACAGTTCCTGGTTTCTCGATTGGCAATCGAACCGCTCCTCACTTCTCCTCACAAGAACTTACCTGTCCGTCCTCCACCGCAGGCCTCTTCCATCTACTTCCAAAGAACTCTCCATCAAGATCACACTGAAACCTGGATCATCTCAAGAACCCCCCCTTTGCAAAGAGATCATAACTCCAGAGACCACAGTACTTCTCCCCCTGGTGGAAACTTACCACTTCACCAAGTAAGATCATTCCATTCCCTTAGCATTCAACTTGTCCAACTTGTAATCAGTCTCACCATCTCTGTCCCACTCTCTCCAGAGTTCTGATGACCCCAGCTTCCCATTCACAGGACAAGAATCACACAATCTCATACTTCATTATTGTTAAAATAAACTTTATCTGATTTCCTGTTCTCCTGATTGTGTTCTGTATGTGGGCTACAAGACATGAACTCAACTTGACACTGTGTTCCATGACTTTGTATTTTTGTCTTTTTATGATGTAAACCACTTTGAAATGCCTTGTTACTAAAATGTGCTGTAAAAATAAACTTTAAAAAAGGGGGCAATGCTAAGTATTTTCCAATGACAATTACTTAAATCACCTTCATTTGTTATAAAAATGCTTCATATACCAAACATGACTTAAAAGAAATCTGGCATCAAAATTTAACACCTTAAAATTGGTCCTCTGTCTCTTTAAGAAACTTCTACTCTATCCAACACTCCACTTTCAGAAAAGCAGAGTATTTCTGAAGGTCTATTAATGTCTGTATATATTACAAAAGATGCATAAACCGGCTGTAAGATTACAATATTACATCAGAACAGTACAGAAAACATTTTTAATACAGAAATGTTGGTTTAAGGACATGTTATTAAAAGTTCATTTTAATCTGACAAATAAAAGCCTCAATAGAAAACATGTTCTAATATACATTGGGAATACTGAACATGAGTGTAATATGTAAACTAGCTTCAAAAGAGTTACTTTAGTTAGAGCATCCAATGACTGGTTCTAAGGAGAACGTTTAGGTAGAAAAGTATGACTGTGAGAGGCGTATTTTCTTTTACTGCCTGATAATTCGCTCACCTTTCTGCAGGGCTTGGAGGAAACCTCAAACGAAGCCTTAAAGGCACGTCTCTGCTGCGTGGTGAGAATGGTGCGCGGCCGTTTAGGACGCCGAGGATCTTTGCTGTCATCATTCCTTTTCTCTGCTGTGATGAATTTTTCTGACTTTACATCTGAAGTCTCTTCCTCACTCTTTTCTGTGAGTGAACACATAACAGATCACAAATAACACCTTTTTTTTAATTCTGATCCTTTTTAACTTGCATGGTAGAATTCAACATGAACAGAAATAGACGTGAAGAGTAGCACAATGGGATATACAGTAGAAAGCACTAAATTAAGAGGAAACACCCAATTATACCTGAATCTGAACTGTCTGGGCTCATGGTCCTCAGCAGGTCTCTTTCTTTCACATAGTCTGCCTTACACAGCAGCTGTTGACCAGCCTTCAGCACAAACTCATCTCCTTTGCTCAGCCGGCGCTCACAGACACTGCAGCAGAAGCAGCTGAGGTGGTAAACACTCTGCACAGCTCGCATTACAAACTCTGTTGGAGCGATTTTCTCCAGACAGCCACTGCACTTGGTGAAAAATAATCTGAGGACAGAAAATTGAGAGAATACTTAGAATTGAAGTGATTTTAATTAACATCATTATGGGACTTTAACCTAATATCTAAATGATTTGGCACAAACAAGTCAGCAAATATCACAACAACCAAAAGATTTGGAGAAAAAAAGAAAATAGTAAATACAGCAGAGTCAATACCATGCCCTAGTGTACTGTATGCCCTGATTAGTCATAATATTATGACCACTGATAAGGTAAGTGAGTGATCATCCTACAGTGCAACATTTTGAAGACAGATTTTTATCCAGGTTATCCAGACATTAATTTAGCAATTGAACCTCAACCTATAAGGTTTTGCAGACAGGCCCCTACTTCTCTGACTGACAACACCTTTCTAACAAAGGCTCTTCCAGCAAATAAAAATAAAAAGATTATGAGCATGATATGCACTGTATTTTATAACTGTCATAAAAATTAAGAACTGGAAAAGAAGCAAGATGTCAGAGCATAATGTTCGACTACTTAGAATGATTTATTGTTTCTACCCAGATAGCACAGAATGATTGAAACAACATTG
>NW_015116140.1:0-914 GCF_001443285.1 Poecilia latipinna
AAAGTTTTAAAATAGGCCATTCATTGAAGGTGCGCCTTATAATCCAGTGCACCTTATAGTGCAGAAAATACGGTAATTCTTTCCTTGTCCAACCTTTCAGTTTATGAAGTTGTCTTATGCTAATTTTATTTTTGATGTTGGATTGAACGGTGCTCAGTGAGATGTTTGAAGGTCAGGATGTTGGTTTAGTGTCTAAAGCTTAAACTTCTGCAAAATGTCTTCCCTTACCTGTTTGATTGTTTGTTGGTCTTCATGATCCTGTTTTTTCACTAATGTTTTCCAACAAACATCTGAGGCCTTCACACAAAAATCGTATTGTAACATGGATTAAATCATATTGGCTCTGATTATTAACTAGGTGCTATTTTTCTTTTATCTTCTGCTTCACAGTTGTGCTCTGTTTTGTTCTGAACTATCATATCAAAACCAAATTTAACACGAGGTTTGTGATCCTAATGTGACAAAATGTTAAAATGTTGTGCAAACGAAGATCTGATGTTATCAGTTCTCAGTTTCTACATTTGCTAACATTAGTAACAACAACACCTTTCCTCTCTGGCATTACAGTGTTATTGTGCACCAATTCAAATAAAAGCCTTTACTCTTCTTAGCACCCAAAAATAAACATGCTAGTGTGATACATTAGCAGTAAGCGCACAAACAGAGAATGGAAAATGTTGTGGTTTAACAAGTATCAAAATAGCTTTTCAGGTTTGAGGTTGCACTTCCTTTAAGCAAACTAAAACCTTTAAATTAAGAGGAAATGAAGCCAAAAAAACGAATGTTAAACTGTTAAAGTCGATTGAAATGAACTAAAGTTTTCTCATGATGTGACATACATTATTGATTATACAAATGCATGTTAATTTGAATAAAATTGCATTTAATGACTGCAGTGTACTTGATTAAGTTTC
>NW_015116140.1:5167-7112 GCF_001443285.1 Poecilia latipinna
TTGATTGATTGATTGATTGATTGATTGATTGATTGATTGATTGATTGATTGATTGAAAAAATAAATACTTTGATAATATTACCATAATGAGGTATTAAAAGAACAGTCTTATAAACTGGATTTTATCTTTTGAGTCGAAACATTTTTGTTTCTGTTACATTTCTACAATACAGTACATTAAAAATAGACAATAATGAGAATTCAATATTACTGGTAACCAATTATTACCAATTTTAATCTTTTCTATATTATTTAATGAACATAAAACTTCGTCTAAAGTCGGCATGTTCATGTTCTTTTAATGTATTTCATATCTGATGAGACGGTATCATCAGAGTTTTACCTGGTCAGGTAATTCTTTGTGAATTTTTTTTGTTCCTGGAAGACTTTCTGACATTAAACATGATCTTAGTGTGGAGCGTTTTTATGTAAAGTGCGTCAGTTGCTGTGTATTGTTACTGCCTTTCACCAAACCTCCATGAGAGAAAAGCATTTTCTTCAAACTAATTTTGATGTTGCTGTAGTCCTCAAACATTAACAAAAAAATAATGGAATGCATAATATTTTGATATAAATATTTTATTCTAGGTAATAACAATTGTTCGACTGCGTCCGATGCGTAAATATCAGCGATAAAGATGTAGCCACTCAGTCGTCATTAACTGAGCAGCTTCTTCACTTCCCTGCAGACCACAGATTAAGGTTTCTGCTAAACCTCCCTGCAGTGAGTGGAAAACTAACCAGCCTCTTCACAGACGAAGATCTTCTATCGCATGCAAGTCTGAATAATATCATTTCTACTCAGGTGAGTTTCACTTTTTATTAAAAATCTACTGACAGTGTAACCGTTATAACCCAACCACATATCTTGTTGAGGGCATTACTTTTATTTTCCAAAAGTAATGTCCTCATTACTTTCTACATTTAAATGTAGTTTAAACTACTATTTTTTACATTAAAAAAAAAAGTAGTTTAAACATTTTTTAAACTACTTACTAACATTACTACTACGGCTATGCAGATCCAACCCAGCTGAATGTTTGTCATTAAAACAAACAACATTTAATATTTTTCATTGTTTCATTTATTTATTTGGATTTTGTTTTGGAGGCTCTGTTTTACACAGCTGATTTAATTGTTATACATTTAGTTTCTTTCTTAATTTGTCCAGCCAATATATTTTTGTTAAAAAATCTTTTAAAAATTTGTATGATTTTATTTGTCTTATAATAATTTTTAGTTTCAATCATATCTACTATACTAATATTTAATCCATATGAAGACATTCATGTTTTGTTTTCTAGAACATGATTGGCATCTTTTATTGTCACATTTCTAAGTCAAACAACAGAAGTGAATGTATTTTGATACACTTTCAAATCTTTACTGCACCAATAATTTTTATTATCTGACATTAAAGAAATAAAACACAATAAACACTGCATATAAAATTTTAAAGATGACACATTTAATTTGAAAGCCATCTTTATTAGAGTTCTTCGCATTCAGCTCCTGTCTCGTTGTAAAGTAAAGCAGTTTTAGAAAGTGTGAGATCTGAGATGGCCGATGGCAGAAAGTCACGGCTCTGAGTGTTTAGATTGAAAAACAAGATAAGTATTGTGAGATTTGAGGGTATTGATGACACACTATCATATATTACAGTCTGCAGAGATACTTATGAATATGAAAAACCTCTTCGTCTTTGCTGATGCCATTAACAGGTTTATGTTTTAAAAGCTTTTTAATGACATGGGAATTAAAATCAGAACACAAAGCAACTTGTTTCTGTCTAGAAAACATTTAATTCAAATCATGCACACACTATTAACTAATATGAGCCTTTTGTTAAAGATTCCTCTGTAAAACAAGAGATTGATTAAAAAAGGAGAGAAAACTTTTGTTCATCTTCACTAAACCAGATGTGGGTCGATTTGCTGAAAACTGT
>NW_015116140.1:9920-13510 GCF_001443285.1 Poecilia latipinna
GATTAAAAAAGGAGAGAAAACTTTTGTTCATCTTCACTAAACCAGATGTGGGTCGATTTGCTGAAAACTGTGTTGAAGTTGAAATGGTGATAATTCAATATATTTTGATACAAAAAGAAACGAAATGTAGTCATCCACAAAATTATTCAAGCAAGAGTAAATATTAAAAAGCAACTTAAGTACAGAGAACTTTGATCAGATTTAATTTGTGGACATGATGTAATTATACAAACAAAATATGAAATTATGCGCAGGTGCAAGAATTAAAAACAAAAACTTGAAGAAATAAATCCCATAATCGCAAGAATAATACATTTGTGCAGAATAAACTTATTTTCTAATATCATTTTCTCCAATAAAAACATTTTTTAAGTAATGTGTAAATGATAGAATGATGCCGCGTGCTTCATCAGAAGCGCCACAGGATGATTTACGTCTTAACTAATTTCACAAGATTTCTCCATGAAGTCATTGTATTTCAAATGATCCAAAATGTTTATCGAAAAGCTTCCAAAGTGATAACATCACCTTGGTTTTATGAAAACGACTAGGCACATCATTCTTACATCCCATGTCTATTCTTAGTCCATGAAAACTTCTGAATTTGAGTTTTAAAAATATATTTTGAAGGATTTTCTAAATGTGTCTCTAATTTGGTATTTAAGGAAACAAAATAATGTTGATGATTCCACCTGAACTAATATGGTAACAAATTAATCTGTTTAAATGTCAGTGGTTTGTATTTGGATAAAAAACATGTTATCTATAATTATTTGATCATAATTTTTCTTGTCTTCACAGAAAATGATTTTCATCTACATGATGATGACATTTCTGGCTCCAGTGATCTTAGCAACAGGTACATTTAACTCAATTAATCAAGTTATTATTACTATTATTATTATTATTATTATTATTATTATTATTATTATTATTATTATTATTATTATTCAAACTAGATCATTTAAAACTGAACCAAGATATTTTAAAAATTTACTTTGAGGGATCTTATTTTCTTATCCTACTGATATTATTTGTTGTTAAATATTATTTGGCAATAGTTGTATTTATATATTAAATATTTAATAATGTCAGTTGATTGCCCTAGCAATAGATCTTTTTGCATTTAAAAAACATCAGTGACAATAAAGACATTTCAATGTTTTTCTTGTAACTTTGTGATTTGCTTGTTTTTAATCTTTTTTAGGGATATTGGCATGTGATATAACGCAGTGTGATGACGAATGTCAGTGTTATGGAACAACTGGAGAACCTCTGATATTTTACCTTCCAATTCATGAACAGATTAAGTTGAAAAAAAATAAAACTACACTTTTTAAGTGTGTAAACGCATGTAAGGAAGAAAATTCAAACTACATTAAGTCCTGCAAATTCGTCATAAATGGAACCCTGAAGTGTGAGCACACCACAGAGAACGACTCTGGAGTTTATCAGCTGGAGCTATATGATCAGAAGGGTAAAAATATCAAGCAAGTCAACATCAATCTTCAGATTATAGGTAGGAACATTATTATTAGTTTTGTGCTGTGCATAACTTATTTTATCTTCAAAGGTATATAAATGCATTTCATTAGAATGATTGTGTTTTACAGTTTAACCCATGGAATATTAAATAATGCAGGAAAATAATTACTTTTCTTAAATGATGCACAGAAAAACAAAGTTAACAATCTTAACTGTGTTTGTCTTTCAGCTCCAGTTTCACAACCTGCCATGTTTCAGAAATGTTGGTCACCAGAGCAGAGGACAGTCAGCTGCTCAGCAGAGGGAGAACACACACACTTCTCTTTTTCTCTGGATAATAATCCGTTACTACACACTAAACCTACCAGTGAAAATAATGGAAGTGTCACCATCAGTTTAAATGGTCAACTGCAAGGAAACCTGGAGTGTAAAGTTCAGAACAAGGTCAGCAGTAAACAGATCATCGTCCATCTTTCAAGTTGTGAAGGTAATGTGTTTTATTCTTATATTTAGTTTGATTACTTTCCATTTTGTTTCCATTTTATTTAAGGGGGCAGTGTATGTTTGAGAAATCCTTTAATCTCCATGGGAACCATTCAGCTTCACAATGCTTTCGAAGTGCAGCTCCTTTGCAGAGTTGCAGTTTCCAAGAGTCAGAGCTTCCTCCTCCACTCAGCTCCTTCAGACTAGCCAGCAGCAATTAGCAAAAACCTGGATAAACTGCGCTTTTTCAGAGCTCATTATAGGAGCTTCTTCTCAGTGCAGTGCTGGTAAAAATGTTGTGAAAGGGTTAATAGAGGAGCCATGTTGTGATGACTTCCTGAACAGGCCGAGCTTTAGAAAGAGTATAAGATTCTTAAAGAGACAGAGGCCCAATTACAAGGAGTTAAATTACAAAGTTTAACTCCTTTGTAATATACTTTGAAGTTATATTTGATATACACAGCACATTTTACAACTAAGGAACTTTTAAAATACATAATATTTTCCCTTTAATTATTTCCACAAATTGTGCAATTTTTCCAAATAAAATGCTCTTCATAATTTATTCTACAATTTCCATAAAAAAGTCTTCATGGTAGATAAATATTTCTCATGACTTGATGTCTGTTTTTATCTAGAAACACGTTTTCCAGCTGTGATCGTCTTAGCAAGTGCAACCGTTCTGCTTCTTCTTTTGGTTTTGTTTCTTGGTATCAAACTGTTTAAAGTGAAAATAAGAAGAAGCCCCACAACTACCACAGAAGGTGAGAAAATAACATCACTGAAATCTTTTTTATCCTGAACAGCATTAATAGTAATGGACATGGACTGACATGGTTTTATTGAATAACCTTAATATTTTAAATCAATATTAAACTTGGCCCTCATTCCTTATTTTGCTTCTTTTAGGTGATGCTGAGGAGAAAATAGTTTACTCAGATGTCAGAGTTATTCGGGATGCCAGAAAGAGGGATGGTTAGGATGCTGCTGACCAGAGCGGAGAAGGAATGGATAAATGTCACCTGTGAACATGAAGCCTTTCATTTCAAGCTCTAACATGGAAACTGTTCATTAACAGATCTACAAAGAAATGAAATACCTTTCAAAAACAATTAAAAGTCCATTGTTTCAAAAAAGTTACATACTGCAGCTTTAACTAGACAATATTCTGGGTTGTTGTACTTTTGTGTGTTGACAAATCTGTTAATGTTTCCCAAAATGCACTGCGCAGTATGTATAGGTTGTGAAAACTTCCCATTTATATTTTAACACAAATCTTCACTTCCTCACTAGCTATATGCAGTGACTTTCTTAAAGTATTGCTGACTCTGTAAATCCACTTACATGATTTAACAAGATAAACGACTCTGCTTTCATTCTTTGTACAAAAGGGTTTTTAATAATACACTGTAGTTCATCTTTTTAAATCGTGGAAGTCAGAGGTTCCCAAACTGTGGGGCGCGCCCCCTACGGGGGGCGCCGTGCCATTGCAGGGGGGGCGCAGGGTCTGGATGAAAAAACAAAAAAACAAAAACAAACAAACCCTGAACGCTGTATGCGCTGGATTTTTACCTTAGAATGGCCAACTCTCTGTTATTCCTCTGTCTATTTGATACAGTAGG
>NW_015116140.1:18178-19071 GCF_001443285.1 Poecilia latipinna
CAACCAGACAGCTATTTGTAAGCCATAGCGGGTTGCGTTCCGAAAATAACCCGCGTTAAGTGAAATCCGCTAAGTAGTTGCCTTTATTTTTGTACAACTACTACACAGCATAATTAAATACTCTACATTGAAACCAAAGAACAAAAACCTGTTTTCAAGTCAGCGGATGTGCATCAATCACGGCATTAATGTCTTCCGTAGTCGTGTCATTAAAGCGTCTCATCCAAGCTGATTTGCGAGCTGTATCTACGGCAGAGCGTCCGGCCACAGTTTTTTTTCAGTAGGCATTCAAAGTTTCAGTTTCCATCTCCTGAATGGCCAATCTGTATTACGTATATTTTAGCCAATCAGGACGCAGAACACAATGCACTGTGAAAAAAACTGCACACAAAAAAATCCGCGAAGCAGCGAAACCGCGAAAGGTGAACCGCGTTATAGCGAGGGATCACTGTAGTTTGGAAACCACTGGGGGGCCAGGAGAAAAAGTTTGGGAACCACTGGAGTATGTGGTTTTATTGTCAGTGACACTTTAAGATGTATTAAAAGAATAACACTGTAGACTTTCTCTAAAATCAAATGACCAAATGTTTAAAGATGTCAGGTAAAACTTAGCAGAAGGGTCAAAACATAAAGATGTTGTACGATGGAGTGAGCTAAAACCACAGTGGCATTTTCTGTTTCTCAGCTTCCTGCTTCAGTAGCAAACAGGAGGGTTTAATGTTATCTGACAGGAAGTTATTCACCCTTACAAAAGTAACAGCTTTAGTCACTACAGAAAAAACATTTTGGTACCAGAGTCTGAAAAGTGAAACAAAGGCCTAAACATTTATGCAGTTGTCAACCTGTCAACACAGTTACCAGCAGTGTTAGCTGTAAATAGATAATAAATAATA
>NW_015116140.1:23108-44516 GCF_001443285.1 Poecilia latipinna
AAAATGGAGATTAACTGGATTAGATTTGACATTTCTGCCTTATTAGATAATAAATGAGCCAATGCAAGTTGTGGTTCTTGCATGAATACTTCCTTCTTCTTTCAGCTGAAGATTTTTAAAAATTTAAATCAAAATGTTTTGATGGTAACATTTAGTAGTCCATCTTAAAGACTCACACCTCCACAAAAACACAAAGGGGGAGAGGAAATCCACTCTCGCCCACTCTAGCCCTTTATGAGAGTGGGCCAGAGTGCAACTCTCACAAAGGGCAAGTGGCAAAAAAATGCATTTCTTTGCATTTTCTCACTTTTATATTAATTGTTTTATCTGATGGTGGAACCTTATATTGAGGACACCCTGGGAAATTGTTTGTGTTATCCTTATAAAATAACAATGTCCATTACTTTTTAATTATGCATTTGTTAGTTGTATGCCAGTAGTGTGAAAAGTCAAGTTTTTTGGCTAAATACCAAAATATACCAATATTGATTTGTATCTAAGCTTGGCAGAGCTTGGAGCTACCAGGAAATACTGCATTTCAATATCATATACACATAAAAATGTGTATGTAAAATAAAAACCTTGTGTTTTGTTTACCAGTGATGGTAGGATGGAACGGGAGATGGACAGATGGATTGGGACTTCTTCTGCAGTAATGCCTGTGCTATTCCTGTTTATTGCAGTAAAGAAAGCTGAGCCAAAAAGCAAAGTTCCTGATTTACTAATTCATCCACATTTTGAGCTTCACCTGTGGCCATCAGCCATGGATCATAACCAAAAGAAAGATCCCAGATACAAGCAGATAAAAGAGTTTCCTCTGCTGAGTGGCTGAACTCAGCCTTAGAGGTACGTTGAGGAGCTACATCATCCAGGGAAAAGTCCACTAGAGCTACTGCTTCACTGTCAGCTAGAATTAAACCCTCCTGTCCATTGATGTGGTTCAGGCATCTAATCAGGATGAACCCTGAGTGTCTCCATCTGGAGCTCTTGTGAACATGTCTCACTGGAAGGAGAACCCAGCAAAGACCCAGAACCTGCTGGAGGGATTCTGTATCCCACCTGACCTGGAGAAGCTTTAGGATCCCCCAGAACGAGGAACATAAATGTGTTTGCATTTACATTCAGGCTGCTCTTCAAAGCCATGCAAAACTAGTTTTTTAAGTTTTATTCTTGAATTATTCTTTGTATATTTTCAACATGTCCGTTATTTGACATCCACAAAGGGGAGCTGCAGCACCCTCAGTACAATTACGTCTTACGGTAAGAATGTATGTAGCAGAATTGAGCCAGGCAAATCTAGCAATATTCTCCAGTAAAAACTTGATTTTGCCTTTTATATGCAAAAATCATGAAGTTTCAATAAAAAATTAGATTTTTTTCAGAATTTGAAAATTTAACATTTGTCTTTCTCAGATTTATTTGGAGGAAACCAAAGTAACTCAGCAATGTCCAAAATGTTCAAAAGCTAAACCATTAAAATAACCTTAGAATATTATTATTTAGAATATTTAGTTTGACCTCATTTTGATTGTTTTCAAGATAAGAGAAAGAAAAACAGGTTTATTTCAAATAAAGAAAAGTATACAAGTCAAATAGCATTTGTTTTACAGTGCAAATCTGGATTTGAAATAATCAAGTAAAAATATGTTTACACAGAAAATTTATAATTTTTTAAAAACAAAAAATGTGTAAGTTAATAATATCAAATTGCTTGCTGTATAAGGACTCCAAAGCAAAATACATGTTCTAAGCTTAAAGCAGCACTTCATGCAGCTTCGACCAGGAAGACGTTGATGCCGTGTTGAGCAGCAGTCATTTTGCTTTGCCTTGGATGTTTGGTTCAGTTCTTCTTGTATCGTTTTTCACTTTAACATCTGCATAGATAATTTTCTCTTCTGCATGATCTAAAAAAAGTAAACATAAAAATTATAATTGATAAATAAATAGATGTTATGTGGAGCAACATTTTTAATATATGTTTTAAAATATTTTATTTACCTCTATTTGGTGGCATTGGTTGTCCTTTTTTACAAAACTTAATTACAGTGAAACCTAAAACCACAAAAAGAACAGCTGTGGCAGCAGCTAACACTGGTAAAATAAAGCTCCTAGGACCTGAACAAGACACGAAAAATAATGTTAGATCAATGATAAATGTATTGATGCCAATTTGGAAGTTTTAAAGAAACTGGTAAGGATTTTTTTTTTTATTATTTTAATTTTGCCTTTGAACTGTTTTCATTTTCTTCTTTGTACAGTTTTTTTTGTGATATAAGACAAGCATGTTTGATGATAATACAAAAAAATAATTGTAAAATCTGATGCTAATATCTTCTATTTACTGATAGAATATGAAAAGTTTAATCGGATTTAAAAGATGTTAGTGAAAACATGGAAAGGAACATCTTTTTACCTTCGCATGCTGTTAAGTGAATTTCTGAATCCTCTCTGCTGACATCGTTCCAGACTTGGCACCTGAGGCCTCCTGTCAGCTGGCCATGTACGCTGATGCAAACATTTGTGACATTACATTTTTCAGCCGTGCAGTTGCTGATGGTCCCTCTGCTGTGTATAAGTGAGTGACCATCTAAAGTCAGAAGGAACTCCACTTCATCTCCATGAGAAGAACATGTGACTGTCTTCTGATCAGGTGAAGAACATTTCTGAGACACTTCTGGCTTCGACAGTGGCTCTGCAAACGCAACATGAAGTCATGAAGAACAAACAAGGATTAAATCATTCAACTTATTTTTTATAATTTTCTTTACCTATGCAGCATTGAAATGTAAATTATTTCTATAATATAAAACTTATTTGATTATATAACCTGTATATTACAATTTTTTTATTAACATTAGTACATACATTAATACATATTGTTTTTTGAATTATCAATGTTCTAATCTGTTAATCTTGTTTTTTTATGTTTATACACATTAACTCTGTTTATTGAATAGACGTGTAAGTTCAGTCTGTCTTGGAACTACGGCTCAGGTTTTAAAGGCTCTCTTAAATGTATGTAAAACTTTGCACTCATAAGATCAGTATCCAAGGTATTTTTAGAGAAAAAAAAGAAGTTATAATAAAATTAAGCAAAACTAAAATGGGTTAATATGGTAGAAATTTATAATTAAAAATCTTAAATAAACTAAATAATTATATATTTTGTAGTAAAATGGATACAAACTATATTCTTGAGCAAATTGTTATTGTACATCACAATAATCACCAACAGGAAAGATGTAAGCACAACATTTCTTTCAGGATAATCATGATGAACCTACTTTGTATTTTTATGTGGACAAGAACGTCCCTGATGCTTTGTCCAGCAGCATCGTATTCTGTAAAGGAGTAATGTCCAGAATGTTTCTTCACGGCGTTTCCCAGACTGAATGTTCCAGGTTGGATTTCCTCAAACTGACTGACGTAGTTCCCCTTGAGTTTCCCATTACTGTATGTTATTAAAAATACGTACTCGCCATCTTTTCTCAATCTAAAATCTGTCATTTCTGTCTTTGAAAGGTGAAAAATAAGTTGCTGTCCTTCTGATCCATAACACTGTTGAGTTCCAGTGGAGTCATAAAATTTGCACTCGATAGATTCTGCAAGAAACAAAGAAAAGCTTCGGGTCAGATTGAAGTACTTTTGAAAATAATTATGTTTCAAATAATAAACATACTTTTCATTAACCCCCATTTAAAATGTCTTTCCCAATTATTCTAATCATATATCTCACATTTTCATTAGCTGCAACTTAAAAATAGTCATAGTCAACAGAAGTAGGACTCAGAAAATATCATCCTGTGAATAACTAATCCGTAAGTGTTTTACTTTACCGAGTTACTGAAATAAATGGACTTCCACTATAATACAAATTTATTGAAAATATTTGGATACATATGGTTAAATTAGAGAAACAAAATTGGAAGCATAATTCCATATGAACATGCAAAATTAAAAGTTTTTATTCTTTATCCAAGAATTATTTTATTTTTTTAAAAATCAATTACCAAATGCTATGCTTACGATATGGTTAAGAACTGGACTGAAAAATACCTTTTGCCAGAGCGGATGCAACAAAAGCAGCAAAAAGTATGAAGACAGCTATCATTGTTCCTGTGAAAAACACATAAATATTTGAAAGTCATCACACATCATCATTCTGAAGAAATTCTCTAAATATGTGCATAAAATAAAAATGAAAGTAGAAGAAGAAGATTAGGCTTCTGTAATTTGACAAAGAAAACCCGGCAATTTGATTATTGATTTTAAATATTTAGCAAAATAAAGTTCAGTGAGACCTCTTCAAATTCTACAGTATGTCTGAGTTTCATTTACATGGATTCTAATTTTTTTAAATGCTTACCAGCCTCACGGGGATTTGATGCTGACCGTTGTGGTTGAGATGGACCTGCAGACAGATGGTTGGCTTTATGTTGTCCTTCCTTTTAAGTGGAGCGATCTGAGTCAAGGAAGCAGAAACACCTTATGGTGTTGAGTGCAACTCTAAGCTACAGGTTAGCTTTATTTTTGGCTGCAGTCAGAGAATGAGTTAAAAGCTAAGATTGTGTGTAGCTTTATGTTATGTTGATCAATACTCATTTTCAGAAAAATGTGGAACACAACACAGAAATAGTGAGAGTATTTAACTTCAGCAGAGCAAAGGTGCACATATTTAATGTCACAAAATGTCCCCATTAGACAGAAACATAAAACAACATGTCTAATGAACAATGACCAGAATAGCCCTTTCTAAGTTGCTACATCACTTCATTCGTTCATAGTATTTTTATATGGATTCGTCTTCCTTCAGTTATAGAAAATCCACATCTCTTGAAACTCAAGCAGTAAATAGATTTTCCCAGCAGATCAAACTGATTTTTGGCCAACAAGTTTTAGCATCCAGGATCTCACAGTGCACTTCTACCAAACTGTGAAACCCAAATCCATGTTGCTGGTAGCACAGATCTGCACCATGCCGTCAGGATACTGGGTTTGCAGCAGGTTGCTTTTTGCCACAACGTATAATCTTAGCTATTTGTAAGCATTTATCACAGAGATACCATACCTGGTCAGGTAAAATCCAGGCCTATGTCCTACACTATCTGGACTCTTAACTATTGAAAATTATGTCTTCCTGGAGGAGTGGACTCTCCTGAAGTCTAAAATTTTACCCTTAAAATGTAAATAATCCATTCTGTTATCCAGGTCAGACACATGAGCAGGAATTAGTACATTAGTTTCATTCAGGTCAGCTCTAACTTGTGCTGGGAAATGGCTTCAAAACCTTCATCCTTCTCCAGACTGACTTATTTTGAGTCCTGTCAGGTTGACCACCACAGCAGGTTGACCACCACAGCAGGTTGACCACCACAGCAGGTTGACCACCACAGCAGGTTGACCACCACAGCAGTTAGCTCTTCACCATAAATCATCTGTTATCTGTTATAAATCATGTAAGTTTATTTAATCTATCAAAAACACTCCTGACATGACAGTGAATGGCTCTAAAAGTAAGCAGACTTTTCCCAACAAGAGTGCAAACTTGTGCATCTTTAAATAATTTTATTCATGTTATCAGTTTAGGTTTTAACGAGTGGTTGTGTATGTATCTGCCCAGTTAAAAACCTTAAATTAATCATGCATTAATGTTTTTGTACTGGAGGTGCTCACTCATAAACATGAGGAACACACAAAGCCCACAAAGAAAACTGCAAGAACAAAGGTGGTGGAAAACATCAGTTCTTCACTCAGACAGGAGAGTTTCCATTTGGGGCTTTGTTTCTTTTCAAAGGTCCCACAAGATGACTGAAACGCAGAGGTGGTGGTTAATATTTCATACTCTGACGAAGGGCTGGACTGTTTCATCACAGCGTAAGGGGGGAAAGTTTCTTCAGATCTGAAACACAGCATATTATGAAACATGGTAGCAGTTCTTTTAAAAACTGATAAAATCACCAGGTTTCTAGACTCCATAACTTTTTGATTATTGTTGCTGATGATGCTATCATATCTTTGTGGGCAAAATTCTCTGAGTAAAAATGAGGAGAGTTCTTAAGACAAGCAGGGGTCCAGTTCAGGACTCACAGGATGTGCTTAGCAGAGGTCACTCCATAAATATGTTGTATCTGCAGTAGAATGACTCACAGATGAACATTTTATTAAATGTGTTTGGATGTTGCTTGTAAAAGTAACTAAATTAGAATAGGTTTATTTGGCTTTCTCCCCAATATTCTCCTACATTACATCAGAGAAAATATATTTTATATACAAATAATTCAAATCTGAACCATTTTATTGTAAAGAAAACTTTCCCAAAACACTAAAAACTCTTCATTGTACCAGGCTGCAGTGCAGAGGGCAGGAAGGAGCAGCTCTGCTGCTTTTACCACAGAGCTGCAGCTGCATTGAGCTGAAGTCACCGTTGGTTAATTGGTACATTTTATTGAAGATGAAAAGATGTTTTTAACTTGTCAAGCACCTTCATCTTTTCACTCATAACTCCAGGAAGTCCAGTGCAGAGTGCAACAAACGTCTTCAGCAATTTATTCAGTTTGTCACTGACTTTGATGCTGCCACCCTGGCATGAAAAGGTTTGCATTAAAGAAAGTTATTAAAACACCAGATATTTATAGATGATTTGGAACACAATTTTAATGTTAAAGGTTTTTAATGTAATGCAACTTTTGCAGTCTTAAATAAATGAAAAAATATTTGTTTTCCAAACTATGTGCAGAGAGATGAACGACTTTTAGACGATTAACTTCATGTTTCCTGTGTCTCTGACTGACAGCATCTCTGAAAGTTCTCACAGGAACAGAAACGAAACACATTTAAACTGAGCGAGAGAGAGGCAGTTAAAAAAACCACAGGTACTTTGGTCACCTCAGCTATCTGTTTGTTACAGGATGTGAAGAGAAAAGCTCGCATTTCAATCACGCAACAAACCAGACTGTTAAGTGTTCGAATCTTCTCGACAATTGTGGATATTTTTACACAGTACCACAACCATAATTTTTCAGTCCTAAATCTAACTTTTAAGAAATCTTTGTGGGTTTTGGTCTTTTTGTGTATATTTATTTAAATGACAGTTGAGCCACACCAAGCGTACCAACATTTAGAGAAAGGTGTTACTTTTGTTAGACTTGTAGTATGAGCACGATACATTGAAGCCAAAAGTTTCCTGAGTAAATAAACTCTTCTTCAACAACCATGTAAATGATGAACTTCATACGCTGTAGTTCTAGAACTGCTGGTCATAAAAGAGCATAATGAGTGAGTGGTTTAAAGTTTAGTGGACCAATTCTGAAAGTCTGTATATTTCTCTGTTAGTTGTTGATTTCTTTGTTCTGTTTTCATCATTGTGTTTTAATATCCAACTACTAGGATTACACCATGTTCCAAATTATTATGCAACTGATATTTTCTCCGATTTTCTTAAACGGTCATTGCAAATGATGGTCAGTATAATTTTCAAGTCATGAACTATTACAGTATAAATCAAATATTACTGAACAAACCTCCCAATGAGAACAATATTTCTTTCAAAAATAAATAACTTAAAATCCACTGTTCCAAATTATTATTGCACAGCATTTTTTCTAAACATTTTATGGATTATAAAGAGCTGCAGTCATTCTTTGAATGTGCAGCATTAAGTGGTCACATTTAATAAAATCAAAAGCCATTTCAATCAAAAACATCTTAACAGACAGAGTTACATGTTAACGTAGGACCCTTCTTTATATCACCTGCACAATTCTTGCATCCATTGAACTTGTGAGTTTGTGGATAATCTCTGCATCCGTCTGGACCATCCAGGGTTGCACAGCAGTCATCAGTGAACAAGTCTGTTTGAAAAGTAATCTTCATGTACGGCTGGGTCCACTGTGACCGTTTCTGTTTGTGAGCCTGGTCAGGATTGGCCGAATAGTCGGTTCATGCACAGCAAGCCTCTGGAGGATCCTCCACCTTCAGGTTTCACCAGCAGCTTTAAATAACTGTTTGCTGCTTCGTAAGGACATTTCAACAGCTGCTCTCTTCATCCGATGAATTTGTCTAACAGAAACCTTCCTCATTGTGCCTTTATCTGCACAAACCCATCTTTGTTCTGAATCAGCCACAAATCTCTTCACAGTACAATAAAGCTTCAGTTTTCGTTAAATATCTAATGTTTTCATGCCTTGTCATATGGCGCGACACTATCTGATGATTTTCATCAGAAGAGAGATTCGCTCTCTTTCCAATATCACTTGAAACCTGTGGCCTGCTTAGTAATGTGGAACATCCTTGCTAAGTAGATTTATTTTATTTGAGCTCACCAAACTAATCAACCCAGGTCTCTGAAATTAATTATAGTGATTTAAAGAGTGTGGCTGCACAGTGGTGCAGTTGGTAGAGCTGTTGCCCTGCAGCAAGAAGGTTCTGGGTTCAATTCCCAGCCTGAGAATGGTGGGTTCTCTCTCAGCAGCTCTCCCACAGTCCAAACACATGACTGGTGTACATGGTTGTTTGTCCTGCAACAGACCAATGACCTGTCCAGGGTGACCCTGCCCTTCATCCAGAACATTGGCTGGAGAGGCACCAGCAACCCTCCTGACCCCACCAAGGGAAAAGGGTGTATAGAAAATGGATGAATTCAAAGAGACCTGACACACAACACCATCTACAAATTTAATAGCACAACAAAAAAGTTAATCTTTATGACACTTAAATCCAGTCTGCATAATAATTTGGAACACAGTGTATATTGTTTTCTTTGGTTTATTTGGCCTTCATCAGTCTCTGGTGATTCCTTGCTCTCCTTCCATTCTCCTCTTGCAGTGGCGTCTGGCCCGTCGTTTCTCCTTAGACAGTCTAGAACACCATATTATCATCAGCAAATAGAAAAATGTAATTGTGTCAGGTACTATTAGGGGGATATCTACCTCTGGTTTGTCTACACCAAAGAGTCACCCTGGTAATGAGGTCATCCATTGGCTGCAGTGAAGTGAGCCAAACAGGAAGAAAGTTCCAGTTCTGCAGTTTTGGCGGCAAAAACTCAGGTCTCCGTGATTGGAGGAAGTTTATCGTTGCTACAGATATAATCAATATTATGACTGGTACACCAATTCCAGTCAACACCTTCCAGCCAGCCATGGAGAGAACAAACACCACCAAAGGGAACAGCAGGAAAAACAGGACGAGGTAGAGGACAGCAAACCAGCGGTACCTATGAAGGTTTCATTTGTTTAGCATTTCTTTTAGTTATTTGTAATAAAACCATGTGTTGGTTTTTGGTTTGCCTTTAATGAAATATAAGATATTTAAAAGTATACCTGGCAGCGCACTTTCCGAGTGCAGAGGCCATTCGTATGGGTAAACGAGTGGCTGGTATCGGATACCAAAGGAGGATACCAAAGAGGTTAAAGAAAAAGTGGCATAAGGCAACCTAAAAGAAAGCATAGAATAGAATAGAATAGAATAGAATAGAATAGAATAGAATAGAATAGAATAGAATAGAATAGAATAGAATAGAATTTTAATGATTGTTCAGATTGACTTTGTTCCAATACATTAGATTCAATTGTGCAATGCAGAGTTTATACTTATTAATTTTCAACTATTATCCATAGTTGAGATTCTTCGTTATCAGCACAATGATATTTGACTAGCCAACTAGCTTAAACTATACATAAAACATGTATACAGTGTCACAATAATACTAAGAATGGAAAGAACAAAACAAAAACTTTAAAAAACAGAAAAGCAACATTCCTGTTCTAAAACATGAAAATCATTTCTGAAAGATGAAACCTGGCTGAATGGAGACAAAAACAGATTTTTTTTTTACCTGTGTGGCAGCAGCTAACTTTTCTGCACGACTAGCCAGGGCTGCTAACAGAGCTGTACCTGTGGTTCCAAGGTTGGAGCCCAGGGTCAAAGGGTAAACCCTTTCCAGACTAATCACACCAACCCCTGTCAAACCACAGTGCAATATTTAACACCATATTTCATAAAATCTTTAACCAACTAAAATATAATCACCAACAAACACACAGCATTCCACAAAGCTACTGTCAGTTTGTCATGATTGAAGGATGATTGTATATTTTGATGGATGAGAACGTTAAAAAAACTTTTTTTTTTGTACCTACGAGTGGTGTAAGGGCAGATGTGAAGACAGAACTACTCTGAACCAAAAATGTCATGCCAGCCCCAGCTAACAGAGCCAGATAACCTGTCACCCAGGTGAAAGGGGGGGGGGAATCTGAAAAGCAAGACAGCACAAAATAAGAGAAAGAAATCAGAAATGTTCACTTTTATCTCTGTCATAACATGTTTGATTGAGCTCTCATACTTTTCACAAAACTATTTTAATAAGTTCTGTGTGTAATGACTCATTGATTAGCAACAAACCTTGGTGGTTTACCTGTGTTAATGATTTTGTTTATAACATTTGACACTTGGCCCTTTAGCATGGAGTTCAACAGTTTGACCAGCAGCATGAGGCAGCCGCAGAGGACTAACAAGGAGCAGACGAGCAGGATGAGACCGATGGCCAAGTCTGACAGAGAGGAGTTCGCAAACAGATGCTTACCTGACAGAGAGACGGAGACATGGGATTTAAAGCTGTACACAGTTACAAGATGTAAAGATATTTTCTAAGAAATCTTTGTAAAAGTTAAAAAAAAACAATCCTCTCCATTGTTTCTTTTGTAGTACAGGTTCATGCCTGATTGTTTCATGAAAAATTATGAAAAACACTGAAACTCATATTTGTGCAGACGTACATTTATATTTTTTTTCTGAAAGACTCTGTGCTCCCCACAATGTTTGGTTCTCCTGTTAACAATAACAGAGTTAGGCAAGTAATAATGGGACAAAAAATACAACGTTCAGTTCTGGCACAGTATTAAAACAATATTATCATAAGCTTTTACATATTTATGGACAAACAAAGAAACTTATTGTAAAAGATTTGACCAAACAAGACAGAAGACCAGAAAGTTGACTCTCTACCTTCATAACAGCAGATTTACACCAATGCTTCACCAGACTCTTGTTCATCTGAACTTGGTCCTCTGTGGCCAATGCTGTAAGCACTGATTTGTCCAACTAAATCAAAGAAAATAACATTGTGTTTTAGCTACGGCTAGGACTTTCAGGGTAGAGAATAACTAAGGTACAGATTTTTGCATCTAATCACAGTGTGTAATGTAAACCCCTGAGTAAATGCCAGAAGTCCCGGTGAAGTTCATAATTACGCTGATGAACTAAACTAAATCACGTTTTGCTCTGTTCATCTAAAGCATAGCACAACATAAATTTCATTGAGTGTTCTAAATAACAAGCAGATAATGGTTTTGTCTGAAGAAAAAAGTATTTTTCTTCTGTTTAAACCAGCATTCAAACTAAACTTGGTGTAAAGTGTATCAGAGAAAAAAGAAACATGGTGAGAAATTAGTTTCCACTCTGACCAGTTTCTTTCTGTTCAGCCTGAAGCATCAGATGGACATTATGTCTCTATTGTTGGGACATGTTTGTACTGCAGCACAAAGCATCAAGGCTTTGTGCTGCAAAGCACAAAGTCCCACAGCTGCTGAATGATTATGCAGAATCAGTTTAAAAGGTAAGCCTTTCTCTCCAGGAAAATGCTAAATCTCCTAGTGAGTGATGTTTTAAAAGGACACTTTTTTCACTTTGTGAGAATGCTCAGGCTTCATTTTGTTGCCAAGACATATTTGAAGTTGCAGAGCAGCAGGATTATGTAGAAATAAAAGAGAGAGTGAGTCACGTTATTAAACATGGCGGAAAGGAATGTGACTTTCTCACATTACCTGGATTACCAATTTAGTCAGCGGCTTCGTGAGAACTTTCAGAAGTTCAGGTGGTTTATCTCTGCTGCTCAGCCGAAGAGTGTTGACTACAGCCTGTGACATGTGTCTCAACACTCCAGTAGCAACGTCCAGAGGGAGAAGCAGCAGAACTGACAACCAGTTAAAGCAGTCATGAACTGTTGCTCCAGCAAATGCCCTGCAAATAAGGATAATGTCAGCATTTGACATAAACAAATCTAAATAAATCAAAAAACATGGGCCTTGAGGACTGGAATGGAGGGTCATAATACAGCTGCTGAGTGATTTCAGTAAAACATCAGCTAACTTCCTGTCCAATAATCTGGACGACATCCAGAACACAAGAATATACAGAAACAGCTTACAGGAAGGTAACACAATGTGTTTTCCATCTATCGAGCCTTTTGTCCTATTTTAAACTCTGGAAACTCGGAAACAATGAGAGTAGATAAGTTTTTATCATTTAGGGTTCATTATCACACACCTGGAAGAGATTAACGGGGTTATCAAAGCAGGACAATAGAATTGATCTAGGGTGATAATTATTTTATGGACCCAAAAGAGACATCCACTTCGAAAATTTTAACTGTTTGAAAACAATGCCTTGGTTTAAGCCAATTTAATTATATGTATGAACTGACCATGTAGCAATGACATTTGTATGCTCTATTAGTGCCACCAAGTGGTGACATTATAATCCAAATGAATGAGACAGCAAGGAAAATTTTAAAGTTCACTTTAATTTCCAAACCATCAGGATAACTTAGTGAGACATTATTGCTGTGATTTTGGGTGGCAGTTGCTTTGACTCTGTTTCAGTAGAACAAACATTTTCCAAAATAGTTCTGCAGTTGGTTGGTATGTTATCAGCTATCAGGAAAGGTAAAGCTGTTGCTGATTGTTATTTTCCTCATGTTTACTTCCGTTGCTAATGAAGCTTGGCTGTAATAAAATCAGTGTTTTTCTTTGTGTCGGCTGCTGTGACACGTTTTTCCCTGAACAAACATTCTTCCAACTGCATTCCATTTCTATAGCCTCCATTATGGTTCTAGTTGAGCAGTCAGTTTAAATGTTTTTCTATCTTCACTCAACGGCTGTTTGAAAACTTGTTTGTCTGCCGCTGTGAATTATGGGTAATTTTGTTATGTTACTGAAAACACACAGTACCTTTCAAACTCGTCCCTGTCTCCAGCGTGCATTAAAGCAACAATAGTGTTGGTGACTGATGTTCCGATGTTGGCTCCCATGATAATGGGAATGGCTGACTGTACATCCATCACTGAAGAGACATTTAGACCAGAATGAATGGTGTAAACTGACATAAACACTCTAATGCTGACATGTGGTGACTATTTTCAGAGTTTTGCTAAGTGCTGCTGTTTCTGTAGATAGCTACTTGCTAATATTAGTAAAGTAATATTCTTACTCACAACCAGAGGACACAAAGCTGACTGTGATGGAGGTTGATGTGGAAGAGCTCTGGACTAAGACTGTCACCAGAATCCCCACCATCACGCCAGCCACTGGGTTAGACAGGACAATATTTTTCTGGAAGATTTCCCCAGCTGTCCTGCCTGTAAGCAGACATTAATGGCAAACAGAAGAAAACTTTCCATTTTTAAAAATCAATTCCTTTTCTGTCCTCTAGTAAATGAAGCCATGTGCTTAACTTACCTCCTGCGAGTTGGAAGGCAGAGCTCAAAATGTCAAGTGAGCAAATAAAGATGTAGAGCAGCAGAAAGAGGAGGGGGATTTTTAGGAGAGTAAGTGCAGTTTTTTTCACTCGGGGTAGTCGTGACTGAGTCTCCATGGTCTGAACCTTCAGGAACTGTAAAATTACAAACTTTGTAGTGAATCCTAAGCAGACCACACAGGTTCTGTTCATAGTGTCAAACTATTTCTGAAACCAAGAATAAGGAGGGAAAGAGGAAAAGCCTGATGCCTTGTTTATTGTGGTAATTCAACAGGGACTCAGCATGTCTCTGCACTACTGCAATGCAGAGTTCAATAACAGCAAACAGACTAAAACAGGCTAATGCAGAGCTGGGAGCAAACAAGATTCACACCTACATGGCAGCCACACAAAGGGACTAAAAATTAGTGGTAATCAGCATCAGATTATCAGATTATATGGAAATTGATGTGACATGTTACTGTATACATATGATCTCCTTATATATGTCACCAAAATATTAGTAGCGCGATATTATCCGATATATATAATAAATACGCCTTAAAATAAAGCTAAGAAAATTCGTGTTTCGTACATAAATACTCCCCGGATACAAATCTATAAGCAGTTTGGTTTCTGTTAGTTCTGTCATGATGCGAGAAAGAGCGAATTTCTCTTATATTGGTCAATCATTTTATTTTACATAATTGCCGCTGTAGGAGCCGCAGAACCCCTTCTCAAACTGTGCCGCAGTCAGAGAAAACATTCTATATTTTCATGTAAATGTACAGTAAAAACACAACGAAACTCTTCCATTTTCACCAGAAATTGTTGTCGTTTAAACAGGGCCATAGTTTGGTGACTGTTATAAACATCGCGACCTACGAACAAAAGAGGAAATTGGTTCAGTTTTTGTCGCTTGTTTAACTTTTATAAATTGCAGCGGCTGCAGTGCGCCACAGTAGAGGTACAATAACGCTGATAAACAGGTGAAGAATAAAACCAGACAAAGCCACATCTATTCTGCTTTTTTCTCGCTCCGTGTTGTCGGCTTACCCTACGCGCTGATCCGTTGCCATGGCGATCGACAGACAACAGACCAACGAGCTGACAGAGCAGAGATACGTTCAAGTCCGTCGGAGAGAATCACCACCAAAAAATAAACGTTTCCCACACAAAAAATTACGTGAAAATACCAAAAGAGAACATTCAGCCCGTTACATTATGTAGTCAGGCTTGACGTTCATATTGCTATTATTTCGTTTGAACACAGCAGTTGTTGATTAGCTGTGTAAAAACACCTGCTCTGCTAATAAGTTAGTGTGTGGGTCGCCTTATTTTAGTGCTACGACGGAACCAAAACACACCGAACTGCACAGCACGTGTTAAGGAGGTCAGTAACAAGCTAGTAGCAGTTAGACTATCTTAACTGACCCACTGCTAACTTTCTCAATGTTTTTTTAAATAAAACTTTATAAATGTGAAACATTTGGTCCTTGTTATCTATAGCTGTCATAATGTTGAATTAACAGCAAAACAATTGGGTACTTTTTTCAGATTCTTTGCGTGATTGTTGCATTCCTCCGATCACCGATATTCCCGACTCAGTGACAAGTCACGTAATGTCCAATCCGGTAAAAATATATCCATCGATATACATCAATGCTGCCGCTTTGCCCTCTGTCTTGCAGTTTCTCTCATGTTTCCTGATACTCAGAAGTAGGTACCCGGTTACACTGAGTTGCATTCAATGTTGCCAGAAAAAAAAAGAGCTTCATGCTCTCAATGTCCGATTTGCCATAACTATTTTTTTAATACATAGTCGCCCGCTGGCGTGGCAGCAAGGGTGGCCAGGCTCTCAGTTATGGTGGCAGCTGCCACCCATGTTGATCCGCCCCTGTTTACCAACATACACTTGTTCTACTAAGAACCTCAGCATCACTAGTGTTTAAAAATATAGATTTTGTGAAGTGTGTGAGATGGGGCCTAGGTTAAATGGCCAAGTTTAAAATCAATCACTGATTATTGGCTATTATTTGTTGTGATGTATTTGAGAACAAACTCAGCTCAAACACAAAGATTACAGATAGCACCATATTGTAGCTATTGTAACACATCAATTAAACTATCAAGATGAGTCATAACTAAACTTCCTAATTAAATCATAAATGTACAATGTCTTTTTTTATTATTTCAGCTCTGCTGAACACATGAAATAAAATTTAATAGTATTGTCATTGATGACTGCTAAAGTTTTAGGTCAATAGTCTGTCTTACAATTTAACCATTTCAGCAGCAGAAACAGCAAAATTATACCTGTCAGGGAAAACATGGACTAAATTTGCTTTGCATTGCCCCCACATGGTGACAATGACGTAGAATGACTCAATTAAATATTGAATTCTTGATTAATATGGGTTGTTGCTATGTTGTTGTACAGTGTTTTAAGATACTGTACAATCTTTAACTTTGAGCCTCTGCCCTCTCCAAAGCCCTGCCAGAGTTCTTGTTTTGCTGTCATTATTTGAGTATTTGTTGTGATGATTAATAATCAATCAATCAATCAATCAAGTTTGAGTAATAAGACATACCAGAACATCACAAAAAGTTCTGAAACACTTCTCCATCAAGCAATTATCCCCCAACAAATCAAAAATGAAAGGTTTTTTTAAAAGCTGTACCTTGTTTGTGTAATTTTAATGACTCAAAGGAATGTTTGAAATTCTTGAAATTATTCTGCAAATTGAATGTGGTAATTTTTATTGACTTAATATGATTTGTAATTAAACATCCAGTTGCATATCAGAGCAAAAACTGAGCAGTGAAGTTGAGGGAATTACTACAGGTGTAGTAATGTAGCACTTTATGGTGTCAAGGCCCGAATCTGGAAACTGATACAAGAAAGGTTTTGTCTTAAACTCTGGTGACAATCATTCAGAATCAGAATAAGTCGGAACCTGGATTAATAAGCTCTTGTCAATAATTAATATTAGAATTCTATAATGTGTGTCTATCAATGATGTAAGGAAATGTGAAAAGATGCAAGGGTGTGAATACTTTGCAGTCATACTAAAGTTGTTTCCTCTGTTAGAGAGCTCTGTCAGTGTGATAATGTAACTTTCAGGAAAATTTGTCAAAAGTCAAACATGAGACAGTCGACATTTCAAATTGATTTTAATACATATCTTACATGCCAGAGCCAACTTTTTTCTATTTGCTGGAATCTTGGTTTCAGAGCCAGACCTGGTAACAGATCCGCCCATACGCTTCTCTTCCTGTCTGCTTCCAGTGCTCTGCGTGACTCTTACCTGGATGTTTTCCACCAGTCTTAACTGCAGGTTTTCCAATCGATGTTTTAGGCACTGCCCACTAAGCATGTCTGCGTCACGTGTTCCCAGATCAGAATTGTCTTTCTCGTTCTAATCGAGACAAAAGGTCTAATCCCTCTCCTCAAAGGCTTACAGCTTCTTACCATGGATCCTTGCTTGAACTGGTACAACTAGCTATTCATGATTTTACAAGAGCTTGCATGTTCAGTTACAAGGTAGTTCAATTGAACTTCCACACTATTCATGACATGCACAATTTTTACCTGTCGCCACTTGATTATGTAGCATTTAGCCTTTGTGGTGAGAACAGACTGGCAGATGGCTCAGGAAAAGAATCAGTTAAGAATGAAAGATTATGAGGAGATTGTTGCTTTTTTGGATCAGTGGGGATGTTTTCAAAAAGCCGTCTTTTTTTTGCTCTGTGCGAGTATTATCCCCAATGGATTCGGTGCTTTCAATCTTGTTTTTCTGACTGATGTACCAGATCACCACTGTTTCGTACCGGACCTCAATTTCTCAGAGGAGTGGAGGAAAAGCATTATACCAAAAACAGTAAGTCACCTCATCCAGGTTCCTAGAATACACAATATTTAATTTTATTGCAGTAATTTGCCTCCCATGAAGGAAAGTGTACAGTTGCTGTAACAAAAAATGTTTGTTCCTTTACAAGTTTCTTGTGTTTTGTGTTGTTTAAAGGTTAAAATAACATTTTAAGGCTTCATTTCTATAGCAAACCGCAAAGAGAGCCAATATCCATTAATGGTAAAGTGGGGAAATCTTCTTAAAAGGGGCGGCCATACCAAAATTACTCAGAGTTTATTGTCAACTCATTAAGGTCACAAAAGCATTCAAGACGACATCTGAAACACTGCAGAACTCAGCATTAAGAAATATGCTTAGGGAATTCATGAGAAGCAGTTCCAACGGCAAATGGCCTCAGGGTGGAAAAATGTCTTCAGGAAGTCACATTCAGGTCCACATCATTTCTGCTCACAAGTACAACGTGAATTTAAAAAATGTATGTCAAACCCAACTAATTTTTCAGTTACATACTGGCATAGAGTGTAGTTTGGATAGCTGTTTTCATTACCAGTTAAAAGTATTATTGTAAACATGCTTCAAATTATTTCTGAGGTGCTAGTCTTTGTCTGATATAAAATTTATTTTTCATAATTTGGCACACTTACGTGCAACAAAAACAGAAGACATTGGTGGTGATGGAGTCTACAAGTTTTAATTACAGTAGTAATAAAACCTGCTTATTTTACTTTGTTTTTGTCTGTGGATAAGCAAGACTTTTTACACATCGTGTAGTTGATCTGTGTTTTTAAGGTTATTTTAAAGTTCTGTTTAAGTTTTTAAAGGTAATTTAAAGTGACAACTCTGGATGTCTGGCATATGTTGCTCTCTTTGTTCCTAAGGTGCTGAATGGAAAACAAGAACTAAGCAGATGCAGCAGATACAGACTTGATGTCGTCCAGAATCTCTCTGATCGAGGATTTATTCCTGGCAGAGACGTCAACCTCACCGACCTGGAGGAGGAGCGATGTGTGGACGGCTGGAGCTACAGCACAGACGTTTACCTCTCCACTGTAGTGACAGAGGTGAATGCAATTTTTTTTCTGGTTTTTGTCTTACCTACTTGTTCCCTGATGAATCTGAACTTCAGACAGAGCTTACCTTTGCATCCTGTCTTTTTTGTTTGTCATGCTGTGTTCTGTAACATGAAACATGTTTAAATATCTGGCCGTACTGGGCCCTTCAGTTCTCTCAGCTTCAGATCAGCAATCTGTTATCACAAGCATAGTCTTTAATCTCAGTATTTATGGAAAGATAGCAATATTCAACCTCAAAATCTACTTTCAAACTGAAGGAGATACAAAATATTGTTCATGAGATGTTCCTTGCCTTTCTTATAGTGTGCTCAAGCAGAGATTGCGTAAATAGAAAAGAAAGCCACAGGAATATTTCATAAGTCCTGACAAAGCAGGAAGGCATATCGAGTTCTTTACTGGGTTATTGAAATTATTTATCTCTCACTGACAGGACAGCTGCAGGTCAAATGCTGCTTGTAACAATCTAAGATGTTAGAAAACTTAGTAAATCTTCAATGTTATTCCATTGTATTACTGCCAGGCTGCCCCAGGGCAGCTGTGGCTACAGTCCAGGAGCTTCATCAGGTGTGAATGTGTGCTTGACAGGAAATTACTGATTTGATGTCGAACATCTTTGAGTGTCAAAATAAAATGCTATGTCATTTCATTTATTCCCTTCTTGAGAATTAAAAGGAAAACTACATAACTAAGTTCTTTTTCATAATCACAGGCAAGAGTTTAACTGGTGTTGACCAATCAGATATTAGCTTAAATATGAAAGAAAACCTTCAAAATTGATCTTAGCAAAGCAACTTTTGTGCATCAGGCTGAGGAGATGACCTCTCTCTCTCTCTCTCTCTCTCTCTCTCTCTCTTTCACCTGTTTATGATGACGACTGGGAAGCTGTGCAAACACAAAGAGTTAGGAACGCACTTTACCTGATGGTTTTACAAAGTTCACTCTTTTTTAGGTAGAATGTTTCATAGTATGTAGCATAATGATAATAATGATGTTTCCTAGTATTTCTAAAATAAATTCTTCTTGTCTTCTTGTGAAGCATTGTTTGTAAATCTGAGTGAACTTTAATGCTTCACTAGAACCTCATTACGAAACGAGCAGCAGGGAAAACAGACGTGAATATCATGGGCAGCTGTCACCACTTACAACAGAGCCAAAGAAATGGGAAGAAATATGTGAAGCTGTACTGAGCAGAGATTATACCATTTGTTCAATGTGGGGTTTTAAATAAATTACATCTTTCAGTTTGACTTGGTGTGCAGTGACCAGTGGGCGCAGCCGTTTACCACTTCAGTTTTCTTTATTGGAGTTCTTGTTGGATCCTTCTTCTCGGGGCAGCTGTCAGACAGGTAGAGCAACTTTTACTTTTAACTTAAAGCAGATTTGCACATCCAGTTTAGTGATTGTTTCTGAAATATGTTTTAAAAGCTTGTTTTAATCTTCCCAGTTTCTGAGGTTTCTGACTCTGACACCTAAAACAGTTCAGTGGGTTTAATTACAGTATCTGTCAAAATATTCATACTTCCTTTTCACATTTTGTCAGATGAAACCCATAAGCACATCATTTTGTTTTCTTGGGATTTTATGTGGTTAGACTAATACAAAATTGTGCATACATATTTCACAACAAAAGTAAAAATTATAATTTGTTTTAAAAGTGTGGCATGTGTCTTTATCTACTTTAGGAGCAGATAAGCAATGAGAGTTGGTAGATATGAGGCTAAATACAGAGACGGGTGGAAACTAAGTACTTTTATTCAGTGGCAGTAAGAATTTGGGGGAAAAATTTAATTCCAGGAATAGTTTTGCTGTAATGTATTTATTACTTTTAGTTGAGTAATATAACTATGAAGTGGCATTACTCTTATTTAACAAAAAATCTGCACAATTTACTTTACTAGAATAAAACTATTTTAACCAAAAATGTAACAGATAAAGACACTCAGGTGCATTTTATTCTTGTTTATTCACAAGCTTCATTTTCCGATGTTAATTTTTATCTGCTGAGATATTTGAAGGTCAAAAAGATTCAGTAAACATAATTATCACAGAAGTATTCTGTTCTAAAAGATGTAGAAATCACCTACTGTGTTAAAGATGCTTTATGATGAAAAAATTATTTGAAAAGTGTTTATTCTGCCTTAATTTTTGTTTTAGGACCTAAAATAGAGAATTTCTTTCCTTCTTTCTCCAGATATGGACGGAAACCTATTCTATTTGCAACGATGGCTGCACAAACAATATTTACCTTTGCTCAAGTCTTTTCTACCTCATGGACCATGTTTGTCATTCTCCTCTTCTTCAATGGACTGGGACAAATATCCAACTTTGTTGCAGCTTTAGTTCTTGGTACAGAATATGATTTTAACACATAAACAATTCTCTATATATTATATCATGTTCCAAATAGTTTTCCTGTTTTCGTTTTGTAGGTGCTGAGGTTTTGACTGGTAACGTACGTATCCTTTATTCGTCTATGGGCACATGCTTAGGCTTTGCTGTTGGATACATTCTGCTTTCTGTCGTCGCTTACTTTTTGAGGGACTGGAAATCTCTCCTCATGGCTCTCTCTCTCCCTTGTCTGGCCTACATCCCCCTCTGGTGGTAGGTTACAAGAAAACTCCTTAAAATTGAATTTATAACAAGTTACTTGAAAATCTTGAAAACCATATTGCATTTTAGTGAAATTATCCCATCTAATCCTGTTTGTGGATTGCTTCATTTTGAGCAGGCTTCTCCCAGAGTCTCCTCGGTGGCTTCTCTCTCGAGGCAGAGTAAAGGAAGCCGAGGCTGTAATCAGAAAAGCTGCTCGATGGAACAAAGTTCAAGCTCCAACAGTCATCTTTGAAACTTACAGTGTAAGTTGCCCTTCAAACTCTAAAACAGGGGTGTCAAACTCAATTTCACCGAGGGCCACTTCAGCATATTGGCCCCCCTCAACGGGTCACATTGACAGT
>NW_015116141.1:0-950 GCF_001443285.1 Poecilia latipinna
ACTATTAACGTTGTCTTCCTAATATAATGGGCTTTTAAGTTTTCATTAATTTCCAAACGATCCTGAATTAAGAAGATGGCTTGTAAATATCTGTCGCAACCAGCTAACGCCGCACAGCAAAGTTTGCAGCCTTCACTTCACTCCGGATCAGCCTAAAACTACCGGGGATACGGATGGTAAATAAAGGAGCCTCCCTGAGTTATTTCCATGGAATCCCTTCTATATTCAGCCTGAAAGAGTTTATGGGAACGAGAGAGCAGACCAGAGCCAGACAGCCGAGCAACTGATCCGCCTGTACATACTGCTGTAAACACCGTCCTATCTGAGCTCTTCACAAGAAGCAAGCAAAGGTAATAAAACGAAATAACACGGAGACATGAAGCAACATATTTTTCTAAAAGCAGCAACTTTGAACCTGAACAGCTGAACCAGATCTCTGACACCAGAGCTACTGTTAAGCTATGAGGCTTGTTGAGCTCCGTCAGGCTTCGGAAGTAAAAAGTCCGAACCGTAACCGAACCCCGTTAGTCTGTGACACTAACGACAATAATATACTTGAAAATAAGATAAATACATTGTCCGTTAGAATGTTTAGATACTTAAATAGCACATTTTACAAGAACAATGTCCGAGAATATTGCCTATAACGTTAATGTTAGCCACAAAGTTTAAGTAAAACTCACCTTCGTATCACTAAATGTATAACGAGGCATACATGTTAAAACCTTTCTCCAGCTTACTTGTTGGGGCTTCGGATCGATGTACAAACCTTGGCCAAGCACTGCAAGCACCTAATGTAAATGATATTTGTATTGGATCGGAAACAATCGAGCCGCTTTACCCCGAACGCGGAAGCTGAGGTGCAAAGAGCCCATTAACAGACACTTCCATTGGTTTCTTTTTGTTTTTCTTCAAATTTATTTTAATCAGAAATAGCCAATGGAAAATAA
>NW_015116141.1:3687-11656 GCF_001443285.1 Poecilia latipinna
ATGGAAGACTGCATTTAACACCCCCACTGGTCATTACGAGTACTTGGTCATGCCTTTTGGGTTAACCAATGCTCCAGCAGTCTTCCAAGCTCTGGTCAATGATGTTTTGAGGGACATGGTCGGGCACTTTGTTTTTGTTTACCTTGATGACATTCTCATCTACTCTCAGGATCTGGATTCTCACAAGAACCATGTTCGGTCGGTCCTTCTTCGCCTCCTCCAGAATCATCTTTTTGTTAAGGCAGAGAAATGTGAGTTCCACTCCACTACCACCTCTTTTCTGGGCTACATCATTTCCCCCAACCAGGTGATCATGGATCCTTCTAAGATTTCTGCCGTTTCCGAATGGCCCACACCCACAGATCGCAAACAATTACAGAGATTTCTTGGATTTGCTAACTTTTACCGTCGGTTCATTCGTAATTACTCTCAAGTAGCATCTCCGCTTCATGCCATTACCTCATCCAAGGTCCAGTTCAGTTGGAGCAGGCAGGCAGAGGAGGCCTTCTCTAGGCTCAAGTCTTTGTTCACCTCTGCTCCAGTTCTCCGGACCCCTGATCCTGAGAGACAGTTCCTTGTGGAGGTCGATGCCTCTAGCACTGGGGTAGGCGCTGTCCTAAGTCAGAGAACCACTGATGGTCGTATTCATCCTTGTGCCTTCTTTTCTAGGACTCTATCCAGTGCCGAACGGAACTATGATGTGGGGGACAGGGAGCTTTTGGCCGTCAAGCTGGCCCTAGAGGAATGGAGGCATTGGCTGGAGGGGTCCAAGGAACCATTTCTAGTATGGACGGACCACAAGAATCTGGAGTACTTGAAGGCAGCCAAACGGCTCAACCCCAGGCAGGCTAGGTGGGCTCTGTTTTTTGGAAGGTTCAATTTTACACTCTCTTACAGACCTGGGACCAAGAACATGAAACCGGATGCCTTGTCAAGGATTCACGAACCCTCGGAGTCGATGGCCGCTGGTGCAGAGGAGTTTATCCTCCCAGACTCGGTGAGATTGTCTGTACCCATGTTGGAACTGGAGGAGGAGGTCAGGGCCGCCACCCGAGGTCTTCTGGTCCCAGCCTCTTGCCCCCCCGACAGGCTGTTCGTCCCGGAACATCTGGTCCCTAAGTTACTCGAGTTCTGCCATAAATCCCGTCTGTTCTGTCATCCAGGCATCAGCAAGACCTTACAAATTGTCTGGTCTCAATTCTGGTGGAGCTCAATGACCAAAGATGTTAAGGAGTTCATTACAGCCTGTCATCAATGCTGCCAAGCAAAGTCATCTCGTCGCCTGCCCTCAGGGTTGCTGCGGCCCCTTCCCATCCCATCACGCCCTTGGTCGCACATCGCTATGGACTTTGTCACAGGTTTGCCCAGTTCTGATGGATTTGTTGTCATGTTAACTGTCGTTGACAGATTTTCGAAGATGGTCTATCTGGTCCCCCTCAAGAAACTCCCCTCTGCAAAGGAAATGGGGGAGATCATGGCACGGGAGGTGTTCCGCCTCCACGGGCTTCCCACTGACATCGTCTCGGACAGAGGACCTCAATTTGTCTCTCGCTTCTGTGCCATGCTTGGCATATTTGTCAGTTTATTGTCGGGGTTCCATCCCCAAACCGATGGACAGACTGAGAGGGCAAACCAGGAGATCGAGACCAAACTTCGTATCCTTTGTGACACTGACCCTACCAGGTGGTCACACAACCTACTGTGGGTGGAACATGCCTTAAATGCTCTTCCCTCTAGCACCACTGGTCTTTTGCCCTTCTACATTGTCCATGGATTCCAGCCACCGGTGTTCACTATTCTAGAGAGGGAGGCTAAGGTTCCCTCCGCTCACGCTGCAGCTATGAGGTGCCAACGGGTCTGGAGAAAAGCCAGGAGGGCCATGATCAAGATGTCAGAGGTGCAATTCAGATCTGCTAATCAGTACAGTGTCCCTGCATCCACCTACCGAGTTGGCCAGAAGGTCTGGCTGTCTTCTAAGGATCTTCCCCTACGGGTGGAGAGTCGGAAGTTGGCACCTCGTTTCATTGGTCCCTTCCCCATCTCCAAGATTGTGAACCCGGTGGCGGTCCGCCTACAGCTGCCCCGTTCCATGAGGATTCACCCCACATTCCATGTGTCCCAGGTCAAGCCCTACGCCACACCTCGTCTTGAGCCTGCCTCCAAGCCCCCTCCACCTACTCGGTTCCCGGATGAGGACCCCATCTACACTGTTAACCGCATCCTCCGGTCCAAGAGAAGGGGACGTGGCATCCACTACCTGGTTGATTGGGAAGGATATGGACCGGAGGAATGGACCTGGATTCCTGGTCGTTTTGTCATCGACAAGACCGTCCTGAGGAACTCCCACCGCCTCCATCCTGATCAGCCGAAGGGTCCGTCGGGAGCCGGACCTTAGGAGGGGGGTTCTGTCATGTTTCTGGCCCGTCTGCCTGCTTTGTTTTTCTCCTCAGCACTCACCTCCCATCAAGCTCATCTGGTTCACCTGCATGCTGCTGTGCTGGAGCGCAATCAGGTTCATGTCTTCCACCTGTTCACCAGCAGTTATAGTCAGCTCTCAGGCAGGCAGACGGTGCCAGATTTTTGAAAACCTTGGTGTGAGTAGATATCCAGCATTTCCTCCTTACCTGACCATGATCTCGAACACATTTTTTGTCTCTTGGATTTTCCTGCCCTGTCTAGCCCACGTTGGATTCTTCACTGGCTTCTGTTTTCTGGACTCGACTCTGCTTCTGCCTTTCGACCTCTGCCTCCTGCCTCGCCTCTGGATTTGTCTGCCTGATATTGCCTGCACGTGTTGGACCCTTTTCTGCGCCCTGACCACTGTTCTTCGCCTGTCCCTCAGATAAGCTTTGCCTTGTTCTGCTTCGCTGATCCTGATCCTGTCTCAACCCCTTGACCCCCCAGTTCTGATTCCCCCTGGATGTGTCACCTGCTACTTGCGTCTGTGCTACCTGGACTCCTCATCCTCCACAACACTTTAAGAAGGTTAGTGGCTTGTCTCATTCAGCCTTGGCCCCCAAGACTACAAACCACTAACCTGCTTCTCCGTCCTCAGAGGTTCCTGTCCCATTGCCGGTGGTTGTCTGTCCCATAACCTGATCCTCAATAAAGATCTTGTTTTTTCTACTTTGTGTCTGACTGAAATTTCGGGTCCTCAGTTCTGAGCATTACACTGAAGTAGAGAAGCAATTTCAGCGGTAGTGGTTATTGTCCAGAAATGAATGGCAATATTAATTTCCGATATTGATATTAGCCCAAATTTTCATGTCAGTTAATCATTAGATTTGTGTCAATATTCATTTGTTGTACTGGTTATACTACCTTTCATTCTTTAAAATTAAATACTCTCTCTTAACCACAAGAGAGAGGTTTTTGTTTTATTCTTTCTTTATCTAAAGTCATTTAAAAGCTTTAAGGACATGATGTAGGTCTATAAGAGTCTGCATTGATATTCTCATGCTGAGTGTTCATGCATTAGGCAAACAAACCTGGTTCTTTTTTTCTTTCTCCCTATTGGTCATGGATGGGGAGTTTCTTCGCTCTCTCTTGGCAACAGTCTAGTAGCATAAAGCTCATAATATTAGTTAGTTCCAGGGAAACCCCAGGCTACAATCTATACATGGGTACACTAGCCATATGTTTTTTTTTATGATGTATGTATAAGGTTTGGCTCTTTCTGCAGATTTTTTTTTTACAAAGGATTATTTTATTTCATTATTTATATTCATACTTTTAAAAATGAGACCCGATGATATAGAGTACACTTGTAGTTTATCATGCAAAGTTACTGTAAATATAAAATATTACTATGCAATAAAATAAATAATTTGTAGCATTTCATTTCCAAATATTTTATTGGAATATGCAAAAAATATCCAATTTGTATGACCTTTCATAATTGTCTTTGATAATTATTTTGCACAGTAAGCTTATGCAGTAGATTCAGTAAAAAACATATTGGCATTGTACTGAATCGCATAAAGTCCATGAAATGTGCCTTACCTTTATCTCTGAAGCAGACTGTGGCTTTGGGCTATGACTCTTGGTATGCTCTGGCTTACATTCTGTCTTTAGCTCCCTCTTCCAATCTGTATGCCGTTGGCTTTTGGGTGTAGAGCCATCAAGATGGCTATGGCGAAGCAGTGTGGGTAGCAGTGGCGATGGCTTTGCCTCACCTGGAAATACTGGTGACATAACAGGAGCACTGACCGGACGGTTAGATTTGTTGTCTGGTGTAGTGGCCATAGCTGGGAAAAAGGAGATGCAGTGACCTCACTTTCAAATTCTAATGAAATAACACACAAATTATTCTTTGTAATATCATAAACAAAAAATGTTGTACATTTCAATATACTTTATTTTATTTAGTACCAAATTAAAACAAAAACCTCAAGGTAAACAGTTTATATCCACTTAAATAGAATCCCATTTATTACAATAAAATCATATGGTCTCATTCTGATTGATTTAAAAACTGTCCAATTTTCCTCAAAACATAATGCAATATAACCAAAGTCTGTTATATTGTTTGTATAATTATCATAAAATTAAAGTTGGTTAGAAGGCTGAGCTGACCATAAACATTTGTCTGCTTCAACTATGGGCTGGGTGGATAGAAAGCAGAGAGACAGAAGTTTTTTATGGAAAGGAAAAACAGTGCAGAGAAATATGGGCAGTAATAAAGTGTATGCGGGACAATAAAGGTTGTTTCTATTCTATTTTGCCAAGGCATGTACAAGCATGTGAAGGTGTAAAAGGACTCCTGTAACACACTAACTACGTTGCCACTGTTTTAAACATGTACAGCTCTTTACCTCCGTCCAGACTGCGTGAGTTCCTCTTACTGGAAGAGCGTTGGAACATGGGAGCTGGTCTGTCAATCAGAGAGCTGGCCTGCCTGGTCTGAGCCTGAGTCCGTCCACTGTAACGAAATTTAGAGCCTAGTGCCAGGAACTTTCTCGGGGTGGTGGCCATCTCAGTGGAAGTTAACCTGTCCACAAAGAGAGGTTATTATTTAACAGTAAGAATTCAAACACGGAAAACTGTTAAAGCAAAGCTTTGGAAAAGATTTTAAAATATACCATACACTACCTAAAGAAGGTATGATGCTCAACACATACTTTCCACAGCTTCTTGGCGGCCTTGTAATTGGGAAGTTTGAAACCAATTGCACTCTCATACTGTTCTGTCTGTTGAATACAAAACAGAATTTTAAAAGTTAAATGCTGATTTTTTTTTTTTTGATTTTTAGGGATGGGAAAAAAAAACTGGCTCTTGTAGAGAACTGGTTTTCAGTAGTTCAGATCTTCTTGATAAGAGTCATTGACAGTGGAATTTCTATCTAACTTGAACAAACTTGATCATTTTTTATCAATTCCCATCCCTACTAATTTCAGTATTACACTTATAAAAATATTCTGCTCTATCTACTTAAAAAATATTAAGGCAACTATTTGCATAATTTATTTATGATGATCAAACAAGGTCGTTCTTTGTTTAAAGTACTTTATTTTGTTACATGAAAAGGATAAATCCAAGTAAAGTGAACTTAATTTTGTCACATAGATTAAGCAAAACTATAATTTGTATAAATTACTCAACTATTTAATGGAATAACTGAAGTTAGCAAGTACACTCTAAGATATAAATAGTTAATTTCACTTAAAAAATTATGCAAACTTATTGCCTCAAAAACATTATCACATTTTTAAAACATATTACTTGATTGAAACAGTTCCTGGCTCCTGCCTGCTTTTTATTTGTTTCTCTGCTCAAACTTTGACAGAAAACATGGAAAGCAGTAATAGTTTGTTCTCTTTTTTTTCAAGATGGCTCCATGAAAATAAGCATACAATTCATGGTGCAGTTTAAAATATGAAAATGTAAATGCATGAAACTACCCAATAAGCACTATACTGCTCTGACATTATAATTGAAGCTTTGGAGTCTACATTTTCACCTTAAACATCTTAAAACTAAATTATGTGAAAAATTAAAAAGTGGCTTAATCAGTTGCTGCTGCTGGTGGCACAATGCATTGTGGGATACCTTGCTGGACAATCCCTACTGTCACATATAAACCCATGTACTAAAACAATAAATAAATAAATAAATTATTGTAACATATAAAAACACATGAAGTTATGTTGTGCGATTTAAGTATTTCAAACTTGATCAGTTTTGTTTAGCAGTACATAAACTAAATAACAAAGACATCTTGACATTATAAGTTACATACAAATAAGGAATTTGATCTAGACTTTTCCATGGTAAACAACATTCTTAAGCTCAAGTGTTCTCATCAAAATGATTTTTTTCTGCCTACATCACCAACAACAACATTACTTTGTTAGCCTACATACGGTATATTAAAAAAAACATTGTCATCGGTGCATATTTTATTTTTCAATACAGAAATCAGTTGTACAAATGTCCTGAAAGTTAAGCATGAACTTAATTGAATTGAATTTAATCTTATTTTTTTAAGTACATAGAGCAGAATTAAACGATTAAACCTTTGTTTAATCGGTGTACTTCAAATCACTGCTGGTCCATTGGTGCTTGGGATTTCTGATAGCCTCTGGTTAATATTTGGTGTTTTGAAACACTGAATACAACACAGTAGAGATAATATGATTGTTTTTTGTTGTGTGGGTGAACTTAAAAAGACAGACTAGTCCTTGAGCAATTTATTTTCTGACAAAAGTTACAATGTCTTGTATTTTGAACACATATTTTTGACCTCAATACTGCATATACTTATGTAAAGATGCTAACTTGATTGTTGATTTCACAGATTCAGCAAAATTTACTTCATCACAGATTCATTTTTCTCAGTGTAGTTAGAATAAGTCCGGTTATGGATAACAATGGTTATTTACCTCAGATGGTCGTATTTTGATAAAAAAGCTGCTGTGCTTGTAGGACACCTTAAGGACTTTGGGCCATGGGAACCGGTTGATTCTCAGTTTGTCTTTGTAAACCATCAGGCCACTTGAGCAAACTCCCAGCATGATGTCAACACCATCCAGGTCCTGTCAGAGACAGTAAAATGAGTCTTGCATTCTAAAACTCCTTTCAGATATTCAACATTAAACAAGTAGACAGCCAAAACTGGGTAGTAACTATACTGTAAATACAATCATGGTATTTAATTAAAAGTACAAACCAGATTCCAGAAATGTTGGGACACTAAGCAAATTGTGAATAAAAACTGAATGCAATGATGTGGAGATGGCAAATGTCAAATTTTTATTCGTAATAGAACATAGATGGCAGATCAAAAGTTTAATCTGAGTAAATGTAACATTTTAAAGGAAAAATATGTTGATTCAAAATTTCACAGTGTCTATAAATCCCCAAAAAGTTGGGACAAGTAGCAATAAGTGACTGGAAAAAGGAAATTGAACATATAACAAACAGACCAATTAACACTAATTAGGTCAATTGACAACATGATTGGGTATAAAAAGAGCTTCTTGGAGTGTTGGTGTCTCGCTTAAGCCAAGATGGTAAGAGGATCACCAATTCCACCATTGTTGTGCAGAAAGATAGTGCAGCAATACCAGAATGGTGTTACCCAGCGTAAAATAGTAAAGACTTTTAAGTTGTCATCATCAACCGTGCATAACATCATCAAAAGATTCAGAGAATTTGGAACGATCGCTGTGCGTTTGGGTCAAGGCCGTAAAACTCTACTGGATGCTCATGATCTCCGGGCCCTTAAGTCACTGCACCTCAAACAGGAATGCCACTGTCAAGGAAATAACAGCATGGGCTCAGGAATACTTCCAGAAAGCATCGTCAGTGAACACAATCCACCGTCCCATCCGCCGCTGCCAGCTGAAACTCTACAGAGCAAAGAGGAAGCCATTTCTAAGCAAGCTCCACAAGCTCAGCTGTTTGCACTGGGCCAGGGGTCATTTAAAATGGAGTGAGGCAAAATGGAGGACTTTGGTCAGATGAGTCA
>NW_015116141.1:14229-16267 GCF_001443285.1 Poecilia latipinna
CATAGATGGCTGATCAAAAGTTTAATCTGAGTAAATGTAACATTTTAAAAGAAAAATATGTTGATTAAAAATTTCACAGTGTCTACAAATCCCAAAAAAGTTGGGACAAGTAGCAATAAGTGGCTGGAAAAAGGAAATTGAACATATAACAAACAGCTGGAAGACCAATTAACACTAATTAGGTCAATTGACAACATGATTGGGTATAAAAAGAGCTTCTTAGAGTGTCAGTGTCTCTCTGAAGGATCACCAATTCCTCCATTGTTGCGCAGCAATGGTGATAGTGCAGCAATACCAGAATGGTATTACCCCGCGTAAAATAGCAAAGACTTAAGTTTAAGTTATCATCATCAACAGTGCATAACATCATCAAAAGATTCAGAAAATTTGGCACAATCGCTGTGCGTAATGGTCAAGGCCATAAAACTCTACTGGATACTTGTGATCTCCGGGCCCTTAAGTCACTGCACCTCAAACAGGAATGCCACTGTCAAGGAAATGACAGCATGGGCTCAGGAATACTTCCAGAAAGCATCGTCAGTGAACACAATCCACCGTCCCATCCGCCGCTGCCAGCTGAAACTCTACAGAGCAAAGAGGAAGCCATTTCTAAGCAAGCTCCACAAGCACAGCCGTTTGCACTGGTCCAGGAGTCATTTAAAATGAAGTGAGGCAAAATGGAGGGCTGTTCTGTGGTCAGATGAGTCACGATTTGAAGTTCTTTATGGAAGACTGGGATGCCAAGTCATCCGGACCAGAGAGGACAAGGATAACCCAAGTTATCAACGCTCCGTTCAGAAGCTGCATCACTGATGGTCTGGGGTTGCATGTGAGCTGGTGGCCTGGGCAGCTTGCATGTCTGGAAAGGCACCATTAATGCAGAGAGCCATGTTCAGGTTCTAGAACAACATATGCTCCCATCTAGACGTCATCTCTTTCAGGGAAGACCCTGCATTTTTCAACAACATAATGCCAGACCACATTCTGCAGCAATCACATCATGGCTACGTAGGAGAAGGATCTGGGTTCTGAAATGGCCAGCCTGCAGTCCAGATCTTTCACCTATAGAGAACATTTGGCGCATCATAAAGAGGAAGGTGCGACAAAAAAGGCCCAAGACGATTGAACAGTTAGAGGCCTGTATCAGACATGAATGGGAGAGCATTCCTATTTCTAAACTTGAGAAACTGGTCTCCTCTGTCCCCAGACGTCTGAGTGTTGCAAGAAGAAGGGGAGATGCCACACAGTGGTAAAAATGGCCTTGTCCCAACTTTTTTGGGATTTGTTGACGTAGTGAAATTTTGAAACAACATATTTTTCCCTTAAAATGACATTCTCTCAGTTTAAACTTTTGATCTGTGATTTGTGTTCTATTGTGAATAGAATATTAGATGTTGGCATCTCCACATCACTGCATTCAGTTTTTATTCACAATTTGTTTAGGGTCCCAACTTTTTTGGAATCTGGTTTGTAGTAAGTTGACTTAAATTAGTTTTCATCAAATTGCTATCAACACCCACTTTTAGTAAGCTACTTAGAATTTGTGGTTGAAAAGTCTCTTCAACCAACTCTACTTCAGCTTGATCATAAACTAGGCTGTTAGCACTATGCTAACTCTAGTTGCCAATAATAAAAAAAATTTTCTTGTCAAAGACCGGACTACTACTGTGTGTCGACCTATGATAAGGAATATCACCAAAGTCAACTAACTTTTTGGGTTTTTTTTAACATCATTAGTTGCATTTTTTTTACATGTAAAAGTCCCAAGCTGGAACTTTTGTATTGTGTTCCTGTATTCCTTTAAATCTGATGCACAAGAATGGGGGGCGGTGAGGGACCTGGATAAAGGCTAGGGAGCGCTGGCCTGAAAAAAGTTGAGAAACACTGATTTAGTTGCTAATGTTGCATGTTCTAAATTACTTGCTAAAACATTGACTGAATGTCATTCTTATAGCTCTGTGTAACCTAAAACTGGGGCAATGCCTCTTAGTGCTCAATATCACCCATCAGATTCTGTTCCCCCTGTGTTAAAGTGGGG
>NW_015116141.1:19573-23706 GCF_001443285.1 Poecilia latipinna
CATTCTTATAGCTCTGTGTAACCTAAAACTGGGGCAATGCCTCTTAGTGCTCAATATCACCCATCAGATTCTGTTCCCCCTGTGTTAAAGTGGGGGAACAGTATATGATGGATGGCTTTTAGCCATCAGGATGCATTCCCCCTGTTTAAAACAGGGGGAACAGTATCTGATGAATTATGGCCATCAGATATTGTTATAGGGTGTCTGGGCTCTCCCTTAGAGAGAGAAGCTCAGTCATACGGTAGGGACTAAAGAGTAGGGCCACTGCTCCTCCATGGAGGAGCCAGTTGAGGTAGCTTGGGAATCTAGTTAGGATGCCTCCTGGATGCCTCCCTGGTGAGGTGTTCTTGCCACGTCCCATCAGAAGGAGACCCAGAGGAAGACCCAGGACACACTGGAGAGAATATGGCCTGGGCATGGGAATGCCTCAGGATACCCTAGGAGGAGCTGGCCAAAGTGGCTAGGGGGAAGGAAGCCTTGCATGCCCCTACTTAGGTTGCTATCCCCGCGACCCGGATGGATGGATGAATGGATGGATGGATGGATGGATGGATGGATGGAGAAACATCAGGTGTTGAATAAGGCTGCTCTGATGGACTTTTTTTGGTGTCCTCAAGGTGGGAAATGGCATAGGGAAGGCATTATATTGAGTTGTGACAGATGAAGTATGCGAATGTTGTGGAGTCATTGCACTAAGAAGCGGGAGCGATGGTGAGATCAGAGTGTGGGAATACCATTTTTGGGAGAAAATTTTTAAACAAACTTGCAACAGGAACCTCTGTGAGTGCAAAGGTGACATCCTAGAAGTCCATGCTGTTTTGAAGTTGTGATGAGGTCTGCTGGTAAAGGTGTGTGATGGCTGAGCAGAAGGGAGTTGCAAAGAGGTGTACCAGAGAGTCGTGGCCTTGGTGTTGGATGGAAGACACTACAGAAAGGCTAAGAGGCAAACCGAAGCCTGGAACTGCATCATCGGTTATAGGTTGGGCGATTGTTCCAAGGTAGTCTCAATGGAGTGAGACAGTAGGGAGAGCAGAACATGCCAGGTAAGCTAGCTATGCACAAACGTGGCAGGAAAACCACACCATACTGGCCAATAACCAGACTGAGGTAAAATCCAGAAGTAATTTACCTTGAGAAAACACCAAAAATAGTTAGGAAAGCAAGGCCAGTAATGTTAAACAAACTTTTGTCAATCTTAATCAGATAGGGAAGCGGCAGCCAAGTGGGCCAGTTTCCTCTTGCATTTGTTATTGTATGACTTGTACATGAATGTTGGGGAAACTGAGACTGAAAAGCCCACTTCAGCTCACCTTAGCCTGGTGAAGGTCCACCCCATACATAGAGAGTTTTTTGGCATTCTCCAAAAACATCAGGTCTGCCTGAGCTGGACACATTATCCTGCCAAAAGAAAGAAATAGAAATGTAACAATTTATACATTGAAAAATGGGAAAAACAAAATATATTGTTCTACATTATTAATGAATGAGTCATTCATTAATGATGCGCTGTATTGTGTTAGATACACTGCAGAAATCAAAGAACAGTGTTGAACAATACTATTAAAGTGCCTCAGATAATAAAATGTAGTCAGACCATTAAAAAGACATAGAAATAAAGTGGATAATAATTTGAGAATGTAAAAACCATTTCCATCACTGGTTGACTTAGACCGTAATCTCACCTATATGTACGATGCAGCTCCATCATTTTGTCCTCCAGCTCCTTTGTCTGACCTGAGGCCATTTTCATCTCCTTAGCATAATCATTGCCGTGCACCTCAGGGTCATACTCACCCAGCTCTGACTGCAAGGCATAGGAACCTAGCAGAGCCAGGGTAACAAATGAGCAAGGAAGACGTCCCTGTAGGATGTCTTTCCGCAGCTGCAGACACAGGTAGTACCTTTAATGTACAAAACAGAAATAATTCATCAGTTACAATTTTTCAAGGAAAATTGAAATGGGCTTTTAATGGAAGTCTGAACAGAGCAATTAAGCTGAACATCTTCTACAGAAGGTTCAGTTCAGGGACAAGCTCATCATCATCATCATCTCGTGCCCCCACACAAACAGACATCCCACCTTCCTCTGACCCACAGCTTTCCTGTCCATCTTCCACCTCAGTCATGGACTCTTCTGCTTCCGAAAGTTTGTCTTGTGGAAGCAGAATCAGGACCAAATCAGGAGATGTTGCTGCTCCCTTTGGTTCCAATACCAAAGGAAACTCACCCATCAGTCATCACTGACTGATCAATGACCTGACATCCCACATCATGAAGGTCTTGGAGAGACTCCTGTTGGCTCACTTGAGTAAGCAAATAAGCACATATCAAGACCCCCTGCAGTTTGCTTATTGCGATGGATTTGGAGTTGAAGACACTATCCTACACTGCTTCAGCAAAACCCACTGTCATCTGGACAAAGCAGGCAGCACCATGAGGATCATGTTGTTTGATTTCTCCAGTGTATCTCACTCAATGCAACCTGATCTGCTCTGTGAGAAACTCCAGAAGACACAGGAGGAGGCCTCAACAATCGCCTTGATCTATATATGACTACCTAACAAACAGACCACAGTTTGTGAGACTGAAGGACTGTGTGTCTAACCAGGTGGTCAGCATCACAGGAGCACCACAGGGAACTGTACCCTCACTATTCTTTTCACTCTATACACTTCAAACTTCCAGCACAAATCCGACTTCTTGTCATCTACAGAAATACTTAGATGACTCTGCAGTTGTTGGGTATATCAGAGATGGACAAGAGGCTGAGTAAGTGGGAACAGTCATCTCATCTTGAATATGAACAAAACAAAGGAGATGATTGCAGATATCAGGAGAAACAGAGTTAGATCAAATCCTGTTTCCATCATGGGAGAAGAAATGGAGGTGGTTCATCAGTGTTCATCTCAACAACAATCTGAACTGGAGATGCAACAGTGAAGAGTCTATAAGAAGAGACAGAGCAGACTAGACTTCCTCTGGAAGGAAGCTGAGATCCTTCACAGTTTGTATCAAGATGCTTCAGATCTTCTATAAGTCTGTTGTTGAGAGTTTTATTTCTTCTGCTGTCATTTGTTGAGGCAGCAGCATCAGAGACCAAAAAAGGCGCAACAGCCTGATAAAGAAGGCTGGTTCTGCTCTGGTTCTGTTCTAGAACGACTGTGGAACCTCTGAGATGACAATGCAAAAAAAGATTTGTCGTAAAATCAAGAAAATTGTGGAGAACCCTTAGTCTCCATAGTGTCTTCAGTCAGAGGCTTCTTCAAATGTTTAATCGGATTCAAGTCTGGACTCTAGCTTGGCCACTCCATGACTTTCAGACTGGCGTTTGAGCCACTCCTTTCGGACCTTGGCCATATGCTTTGGGTCTTTGTCTTGCTGACAAATAAATCATCGTCCCAGTCCAGAACAATGAGGTTGTTATACAGTATGTCTCTTGACATTACTGCTTTCATTTTTCCCTCTATAAATAAAAACAGCCATAAAAACATGTAGAGCCATACAGTCATATAGAGTCCCTATAAGTATTTCTGCAACTAGTTCCAAGAAGATGAAGCAGAAAACTGAAAAGATTTATTTCCAAGTTCGGTTCGGAGTATAGACAAATAGATTGAAGACATTTTTCACAAAAGAAAACTCATCTGTTCCTCCAAATTTGAGATTAAGAGCCCAAAAGCAATGACTCTCAATCACACTTGGACATAATTAGAAGTTGTTGCAAAACATATACTTCTGGAAGTAGTTTTACTGTACTTTTTGCTTCCACTTGAGCAATGCTATTTTAAAGAGTATATATCATGCTTTTAAATCCTCGCTTTTTACATGTAAATCAATCACTTATGGTCCATATAAAGTGGAACTGCAATGCTTTGATCTGAATTCCTTGTGATTGTAGGCGCCACAGACTCATTGTTTATCCCTGTTCTGAGGTGTGTTTATAGCAACTTTTTTTGCTGCGGTTTTTTTTTTAAAGTGAATGAGATATTTCATGTCCTGCCTATCACAATTACAAATTATTGTGATTAACGATAATATTGTCATTTTGAGACCATTGTTAAGTAATAGCATAAAAATTGTCGATAACACTTTATTTGAAGGGGGTTGAATAAGACTGTCATGACACTGTCAAACAT
>NW_015116141.1:29510-31917 GCF_001443285.1 Poecilia latipinna
GTCAATAAACAAATTTCAAAAGAACATTTAGCACTGGACCTTTTAATTATAAAAAAAAATTGGGAGGGGATTTTGGGGGGTTTGCATTAGTCACTGTTCACATTCAGGTCCTCCAGTTCATGGGAAGGGCAAGAAGGGGCCGCCCCCTCAAGATGCCGCCCTGGGCGGTTGCCCATGTTGCTCATTCCAGAAACCACCACTGCACCTCAGTGACAATAGGATGGTCCCCAAACAAGCAAAAGGCATCTATACATTTTAGGTGCAGATATGTTGGTTGTTACTATTTTACAACATAGTGGCTCCACAGGTTCAGTGGTTCACCACAGTCATTCAGTTTGAATCCAAAGCCTCCAAGACTGCAGCTGTTATGTTTGGCTTTTAAACCTGCATTTCTCCAGCTCACAACTTCTCACTGGACTCTGTGGTAGGACGCCAGTAGCCCAGCAGGTAACAGAGATAATGATAACATGGCGACGGGAGACACTGCTGCTCCATCTCCATTTATTTCTATAGAGTTTGTGCGGTGAGGCGACAGACAGACAAGCAAACAGCGTGGCGTAATTCGTTCATGTGAAATTTCGACACGCAGACATGCACGTGCGGGCTAGAGAAGCTACACCAGAAAGTTGGACATAATTCTTCCTTTTTTTTCAATGGTCCGTATGAGTTAGTACTGCTTACTTAATGTAAATTAGGTTTACTTACTCACTAATTAAAGCAAAGCAATCTTCAGCTTACTTTGCTTATTTTTTTTAAGCAATGCGTTTGCATAATTTTTTTTTTTTTAAATCTTCTTGTGATCTGATTGTCGTTAAAGGGACAGTATTACGCATCTTTCAGTCACATACACTGTAAAATCTAAGTAATTCAAGTTACGCAAGGCCTTATAGGAGGATCAGTGAGTAGTAATGCTTTCATTAGCAGAATTTCCACAGAAAATATTTAACATTACTTGAATATTTGTGTAAGACTAAACAAATGGAAAATTAATACAAGCTCATAATCAAAGATTAATTTACCAGTTCTACTGTAAACAATACCTGATATTCCCACAGCATGAACATATCTTGTCATGACTGTCTTCATAACACACTGCTTGCTGTGCTTTTTTTCAGACATTAATGTTAACTCAAAACTTTCATTATTTTAAGCGTAGAAATTGAACACTACTGTGTTCAATTTCACAGCAGTGAAATCACTTCAATTTACCTCTTTTAGGGTAAAACTGGTAAGTTTAAATACAATAAAATTACAATTATTAAACAGCATGATGCATGATGTACCTTGTTATATCCTCTGACAGCTGGGCTGGATCCGGTGGGTAAAATTTCACATTAAAAGTGAAATTATAATTGGCCCCTGAAGAACAAAATCCAGTGTGATTTTGAATAAATATATAATAATGCAATAAAGTCAAAACAGAATCTGCAATTTATTTGTATATTTAGCTCACCTTGCACCTGCCTACGAATCTCTTTGGTCAAATCCATCCAAGTCTGTCAGAACAAAAGAAGAATGTATGATGTCTATTAAATCTCCATGAATACAATAATCTCAGGTTCATTTATTCAATATTTTTTTAAGATGCTCTTTTGTATGAATGGAGTAGAAAGAGAATATTAGATTTATGATAAGTGCTCTCACCTTCAGAGTGGGGGTCTCCCAGATGGCCAGGCCATAATAGTCTTTTTCCAGAAGGTTAAGGTGATCACAGACTTTCATGAACAGTTCCTGGCCTTTGACATGTTTCTAACACATTTGCAGACATGGAAAGACAATGAAGAAGTTCACTCTCACATGCATCTGATCTCATTAACAAATTAGATTTTGTGTGCTGCAAAGCACTAAGAAGACTTCATCAAGAGAAAGAAATATTTTAAATTTAATCAGAAGATTTTAAATTTAAACAAAGAATTTGCTCCAATTATTGCCAGACATGCTTTACTTACCTGGGTGTATATCTGTGCTTCACACTACTTGTTATGAATCACACTGGGACATTAAAGGACATCCAATGTGTGATGTAAAGGAGAGAATGTGAGCTCATTTAGGAGTTTTCAGCTATTTTTGTGCAAATATACTGTATGCTGTTATAAGTGTTCCAAGTCAAAAGTAACCAAACAGAGCCAGGAGGAGGGTCTTAGTGCTGTCAAAAAATACTGCTCAATGTACTATTGGTGGAGAAAACAACTATGAAAAACCATTTATCCAGCATCATGGGTGGCCATGCTAACTGGCCTTAGTTCGTGAACCAACTTTACCATAGCAGAGAGCAAGTGGGTGGTGGAGTAATCAGGCACATGCAGAGGGGGCCTGGGGGTGCTTGAGTACCTGCCCCTTTTGCTCCTTGCCCCCAAGTGCCCTTTTGGTCAAACTTTTTTTTTTTTTTTTTGTATTATTTTCTAAA
>NW_015116141.1:36496-44457 GCF_001443285.1 Poecilia latipinna
AAAAACAAAATGTTTTGTTTAAAAAACTTTTTTTAAATTAAATAACTAATTTTTGTATTGTGAACTTAAGGGTTATTTGTCAAACATAAACTTTTATTTGCATACATCCTAAATCTTTTGTTGCAATTTTAGGCCCTGCCCACGGACGTCATGTGAGAATCACTTGCAAAATTTTGAGTCACAAACAAAATCTTAGAATAGCAAGAAAAGATTTATGACATGCACAAATAAGTTTGTTTTGCAAACAATTTTTTCACTTCATGAGACACAAATGTGTGATTTTAATTTAAAAAAAGTTTTTTTAAGCAAAACTCAGTAGGCTTTTCTCATGGTGACATGCATTAACAATTCAATTTTTGCTTTTTTTTCTTCTCGTTTTTCAGCAGTTCCACGTTAAAGTTTGATGCAGCTCTGCTTTCCTGAATGGACCATCTTCATCTCCATGCAAGTGTAGCAAACAGGCAGCTCTTTTTTATATAGATTACAGTCACTAAGAGGTTGCATTGTGCCCTTGTTTATATTTTTAATAGTGTAATTCTGCAAAGACAAAATATGTCTGGTCTAGCTCTGATTTACATATCTTGCTAAATTGTGGGTTTGAATATTGCAATACTTTCCTATAACAAAATNGACCTGCAGAAAGAAATTACTAATAAAATATTGCANACGCATAGTTGTATGTCCTAATATAGAGATTTTCCTTAACTTTGATTGTATATCTCACAATTTTGTAATTTATCATTGTTTATTAAACTCTGAAAGATGTGTGGCTTTGTTAATATTCTATCCTAGAATGCAGTTAGATGTGCCCTTTTTTTGAGCACTAGCCCCTTTAGTCGTCTCTCCACGGCCCTGCAGAAAACTAAGAAAATAAACACAAGTACATAAGTAGTGTAACACTATGAAACTAAATATGAGGAAATATAGCAATACCTTCTAGACAATGACAGTGAAATGAACAGAAAGCCTAAATATCACTGATGAAACAACTGAGATTGAAGACTAAAAACAAAAACCAAGAGACTAACACCAGAAGATGACAGGAGTAATGTGAAAAGAAAAATAAGAAATTTTATAATTATTTTCAATAAAAACTTAAATATAAATGATATAACTAGACATTAAGAAACAAACCAGCACTGCTAGACCTGACAAGCAAAAAGACTAATTGAAATAAAACAAAAATGGAAAAATCAAAATAAACACACACAGGAATAACCTAGAGCCTACTCAGAAAAGGAACACCAGAATAAACTGGGAAAATGGACCTAATATGGCAGAAACTATGAAACATGAATGACCCATAATAAAATATTCACAAGCCAAAACCCCAAACACCCAAGAGCCGTGACACAATCTGTTTTATAGAACTGAATAAAGCCTTAACAACAGAGAACTCTTGAAAATACACTTATTACCAAACACAAAACCAACACAGAATGGCAATATTACATTGATGAGGGAGGGACATTTTTTCACAATATAACTTAATAAGATTTGGAGCTGGATATAATAAATATTCCATTTGAATTGTATTTTTTTGGTAAATGGAATAAAATCATACAATTATCAAAATTTGCAGAATAGAAGAAAAAGACAATTTGTATGTAGTGGTGGTGGATCATAACTGGGTTTAAAACTCTAGATGCAAAACAACAACGAGGAGCCAAGATAAAATGTAAAATTATTGATAACTGCATTGAAACTAAAGACACACTATTCATGAAATGACTAAAAATTAAATCAATGGCAGAGAAAGTGAAAATCTGTGCATCTGTCACATTATGAATGAAGGAATCAATAAATGACTGAAAGAAAAATAATTGTGTCTTTAAAGAACTCATAATAATTTAATAATCTAAATGAATAAATCTATGTTTTATGAAGTCGGTAAACTGAGCCTAACATTGTCTTGCTGTATTCTGGAGGATGCTGCTTCATTACAACACCTATACAGTGAACATTGTGCCATTCTACCAGAAGAAAACGAAGCGTGTTCTGCTCTTTGAATTTCATTCTCTTTGTCTCTCTCTCACTCTGTAAATAGTCACTATGTCGGTTTAGTGGGAATAAATGACAGAGACATGCTATAAAAACTTAAACACACTTGCATTTGACTTCCTCCTTCTCTGTGGTGTTTGCTAATGACAGGACTCTTGGCTGCCCACGCGACATTGAGGTCATTTATCTTCCTGACACCCTCCCACACACACACGCGCATGGATGAATAGGATGTCGTATTTCAAATTAAAGACCATAACTGATCTCACATTTTAACCCAGCATGAAATTGCAAAAGATAAAGTTAATGGAGATGAGCAGATTCTACAGTGATATCAATGAGGTAATCAAAGTAATGGTGGAGATACACATGTTTGATAATGTCTAATAATGCTAAATCAGGTGAGATTTAAGACAATTTACTAAATATGCACACATTTAAGAACTTAGATTATATGCAGTGTGTGCAGAAGGCCCACACACTCACACACTGTGTTTGCCTTTAATTGTTCTAAGTTGTTGTTCATCTGATAAACTTTTCTCATCCTGACTTAAATCTAAAACCATCATTATTTTTATTGATTTCTATTCATAACACATACACTTTTCGTGAGAAATATTCCCTAATCTGCTTTCAATAAATAAATCAATCAATCAAATTTATTTGTATGGCACATTTCTGCAAGAAGCTGGTAGTTCAAAGTGCTTTATATCATAAAAATACAAAAATAAAAAGCCATAAAGTCCACCATACAGTCAGCAACTGAGAAAACAGAAACAGCATATAGACATTGAATAAGAGGGATCCTAGGACTGAACCCTGCGGTGCTCCATGTGACTTCTGTCTGCTTCAATGAGAAGTTACCTATTGAAACCAAGAAATCCCTGTTCTTTATGTGAGATTTGGACCCTCGGAGTACTGGTCCAGAGAGTCCTAACCAACTCTTCAGTCGTTTCAATAATATGTCATAGTTAACAGTGACCAGTGCAGTGCTGATGTCCAACAGAACCAGCACTTTGGTTCCAATTGAAGTCAATAACACTGGAGATGAAATGAGAATAGAAAACATAAATAGAAGGAGGGGTTGCTACGGTATTTCATGATTCACTAAACTGTAAAAAGGTTTTTCTAACCAAATTTTGCAGTTTGCAGTAAGTAGCTTTGTCCCATGTTCATTAAAATAGTGTCCACCTCGTCTAAAGAGATGATGACACTCCATGGAGATCCTGTGGTTGTCAATGAAGGTCAGTGAGCTGGCAGAGCAGGTTTTTATGAGACTTTTGTCAATCAATCATGTGTTGATCTCATGACTCCTGTTGATGTTTGAAGGTGAGGTTTCCTCGTAGTGTCCTGTTGAAGTGCAGTGAATCTGTTTTTCAGTGGAATTCCCGTGTGTCATCAGAGTGTTGTGGCTCAAACCTAAATCTGCTAGGTGTATGAGTCTTTTCAGGCTTAACTATATATGATATTTATATTTCAATAATACTAATGTCACTTCAGGAAACATTGACAATACTGTTGAAGCAGTTAAATGAGCACTTACTCTCAAAAAGGTCAAAGATAGTCACATGACTCGAACTCAACACTCACACACACACGGGGCTGAACTAAAACAGATTGACCCATATGATGTGAATAGGTCTGTTGGAGGTCTTTATAACCACAGGAAAGAGGAAAAAGTGAAGATATAAAGCTGGTATTTAACATCAGTCATTGCTTCTGCAGCAGTAAATGATTTCATTAGACAGGAGCTTAGAGAACCCACAGCATGATTAATACTGTCTGAGCCTAATGACTGAACTTGTACCACGTTTTGAATAAACCTGCTTCAACATACATAAAGAAGTTGGTTTGCTGGACTCTGTATGGACCTCATGTCACTTTGTGACTACTGGTAGTAAATTAAATAACGATTAGTTGAAGCAATTTGTTAGCCTATCTGACACCGGTCCAGCTTCTGGAATGGGTTGGAAGATGAATGGAGTGCCCCACAAGTACAGAGTCAACAGGTGAAGATGAACTGGCTTTAATGATGTTATTTGCCTAATGTGTTTGCTGTTTTCATTCTTACTTTCTTTTTTCGCCTGTCTTCTGTCCCCTTAAGGAAACAAACAAATTCACATGGAAATATCAAACTGATGATAGTGAGGTATATACAGTCCACATAATCATTTTAGTATGTGATATAGAGCATACATTTATTTTATGCTTAGTGTTATGTTCCTTCTCATAACTTAACAAACTATTATTCAACAGAACCTCAGTGGAACGAGACTTAGTTTATTAGCCATTTTTGCCTCAGAACAACATGAGATCAATACGCTCATACCACACTTGGTATTCTTCCACATAGGACACAAAATAGTACCATTGAATAATGTATTGTTTTATCACATACATAACACTTAGCATTCAAAACGTCTTATACAAAATGTTATTTTTGTCATTCATAATCCAGTCCAAGATTATTCGATTGGTTACCACCATTTTTGGTCTCATTAACAGCAACAATTTGGGGATGTGTTTTTCTATTTATTTCTTTGTTCCATCATTGTCATTTTTCATTACTGTCACCGGATCTTCTGACACTTGTCCAGCATTGCTTTTGTTTTGTCATCAAGATTAAACTTTGTTCAAACTTTGTGTAAATTATTCCAGTTCTGTGAAACTGACTGTAACAAAAAAGTCACAGCAGGCAGGGTTTTTTTTTATTACCATGCAACCCCTCCACATTGATTGGGAACATTTCTTGTATAATGGCAAACACACACCTGTATGCTTAGGACCAGCCAACTGTCACTGCTGATTGATGGTTGATAATCAGTTAAACACTCAGACTGCCACTCAGACTGCCACTTTCAGCAACAAAATAAGATAAGATCATTTATTAGCCTCCCATAGAAGAAATTTGTCTAGGAAGCAGGGGCAATCTGCCATGCAACAATAAGGACATTTATGTCTATGAGCTGTACTGTGTGTACTGTATAGTTTCTTTGCTGTGTCTGCTCACCTTGCTCAGTTCTTTCCATCCGTCTCATACTGTAGAATACAATATGAAATGTAGGCAACTCTCCATCATCAAGTGAAGTCATATTTTCACCACTTTTATTTTCAGAATAACTCACACTTCCTACTGGTTTGGTTATCCCTGGAATGACACAGACACTCACTCCACAGCATATGCTACCAAAACATATTATATTTCACTCTTCTATACATAAAATACTTTGGCATTTACAAGTTTCATGAGGTTTATATTAAAATTAACACCTTATTTTCTAATGGTACATTGTGAATGTCAACAGATTTTCTACATGTCTACTCTAAGCATTTTTCATCAGAGTCTAATGATGCCGTCTGGAGAGAAGCTTTTTTCTCTTTCAAGTTTTTATTGCTGTAACAAGACATTAGCATTAATGTTTTCTGATAATGGTGCAGAAGTCAAATGTCAATGGTGGAGCCCAGCTCGGTCTAATGACTGAGACATGGGATCGCTTTAATGAATGCAAACCAATTAACTCTGACCCGCTGATCTTTGGCTGCTCCCAGGTGAGCCTGCAGACATGAGCCGGATGATAAATGGAGGCCAGAGGATTCATTTCAAAATTACAAAGCTGTCACAAAAAAGAGACTGATCTCAAAACTGATCTGATAAATTCTGGCTACCCTTGGAATCAGAATAGGCAATATATGTTGTTGTTATATATTTATAACAACATATATAGTAACCTTCAGTACATTGCAGCCAAAACAAATATATAAGGAGAAATATAATATATTTAACAGAAAATAAAGAATGTTAAAACCTTGTGACAGTCATTAAATTTTTCAATAAAATGTGGTCTTTACCAAATGGACTTGAAAAGTGATTTTGTTGTTCAGGAAGATTTGAATATGTTATGATCCTCATTTTCCTTCTTTAGCATTCTTCCTTTGCTCTCATGCATGAGTCTTTAAACATGAATATTATGATGAATATCAGGGTGTGTTGACTTACTCTACATGAACAAATAAGCAAGCTCTTTTTGTTTTTTAACAGAGGTGTCTCAATTTATAACAAATTGGATGATTTCATAGCTGTATTCAATAAGATTTTTGAATATCTTTCAAGACTTGGTAAATTAAACATGTTTTTTCAACAGTTAGCTGATCACATTGTTCTACTATATGAGGACAAATGGAAGGATTGTTTCCACTGGACTGCACTTGCCCCAAAACTCACAAAGCATTGTGTGTTTGTTTTTATTATTTATTTGTGACATTTTCCAATATGATGGAAACCCTGCTCCATTAATTTCCTTTACATCATAGAAGTTTTAAGGCAACAGATTCCATTTCCATAGTCAGTTATAGGATGCCAAGTTAGTAACACAAACCTATGTGTGTGTGTGTGTGTGTGTATGTATGTGCGTGTGTGTATACGTGTGTGTGTGTGTGTGTGTGTGTGTGTGTGTGTGCATTTGTTTGTAATACCTTGTAGGGACGATTTTCCTGACATATACTACGTTGTGGGGACCAATCGCTCCTCGTGGGGACCGGAGCCTGGTCCCCACGAGGGGAAACCCTGTTTTTGGGTCAGGGGTCAGATTTAGGGCTAAGGTATGAATTGAGTTTTGATTAGGGTTAGGGTTAGGTATGTGATGGTTAGGTTTAGGAAAAGGGTAAAGGTAAGGTTTAGGCTGTAGAAATGAATGGAAGTCAATGGAAAGTCCCCACAAAGATAGCAACACAAACATGTGTGTGTGTGTGTGTGTGTGTGTGTGCGCGCGCGTGTGTGTGTGTGTGTGTGTGTGTGTGTGTGTGAGAAAGAGAGAGAGGTCTGTGTGTGTATTTACTAACTGGGATAAATGACGAAAGTGCTGACAGTACAGTGACTTGAAATAAGCACTCCAGCTTCATTGTCTCTCTATCTTCATGTGCTCTAAAGGCCCATCACTGTCCACCCACAGCTTCAGATTCCCCTTGTTACTCCGTGCTGCCAGGACACCCCCAACACAATCTGGTGAAGCTGACCAAGTGGGACACGGTTGCTTGTTTGGCCAGCAGATTCTCTTTCTTCTTCTTGGTCTGTGGGAGGCCTCTGTTTTTCTGTGTAATTTGGTGTAGGAGGCTATTTTTTTCTCTATTGACGCTGACCATCAAAGGAATTTAAGAAGCAGGCTGTTGACAAAGTATGACAATAGAAAGCAGTATTACTATAATTCAAGAATGTATTTTTACTGGGTATGTCTTGTAGGGAAAACACAAAAGTCATATTAGTGGAGGTTTTGTTGGAAAAGCTTTATTGATTTTACTGATCACAAAAGTCTATTTTTGTGAATAACTTGTAGTAATTGTACCATTAATGGTACCAGCTTCCTCCCACAGTCCAAAAACATGACTGTCAGGTAAATTGGTCTCTCTAAATTCTCCGTAGGTGTGAGTGTGTGTATGCATGATTGTGTGTCCTGTCTGTCTCTGTGTTGCCCTGTGACAGACTGGCGACCCTTCCAGGGTGTACCCCGCCTTTCACCCAAAACGTCCGCTGGAGATAAGCACCAGCAACCCTCCCCACCCCACTAGGGACAAGGGTGTACAGAAAATGGATGGATAGATGGGTAATTATTTTATTATACTTTTAACATTTCTTGTCTTAAACACACAAACACAGACAAAACAACATCTCATATTTGGGTATGACTCCATATGGTATCTTGGTAACCTTTTGTGGCTCATTACTTCTTTGTGGTTTCAGGGAAAACATACTGACATTCTTAACATTTCTGATTTCCCAAAAATTGTGATGTAATTTGCTAATAAATGAATAGAGAACGTAGGCAGCTCTCACTTTCAGTTTCCTGTTATGTGTGGTTGGCGCCAAAATATATCAAAATTTCTAGGAAACTACAGCAAGGACACGAGCTCAATTTCTTTTATTTGTCATAACTACTTATTTGGGTTTGAAATATTGATTTTGAAGT
>NW_015116142.1:0-22543 GCF_001443285.1 Poecilia latipinna
TAATCATATAAAAAAACTGGCAGATGTTTGAGCTACTACCTTAAAATACACTCGGGTTTGTCTCCATCTAATTCAAATGTTGACATTGAACCTATTAAAGTCGTATCATCACCTGCTTTACTTTCTGCAGAAACAGCAAATTTTTTCTCTCGTTCTGGCATTTAGCAGACGAAAAACTAACTTTAGTGCATTTATCTTCATTTGATAAAACTTGATTTAGTGCTGCCAAAGCAAGAACGATATGTTGAGATTTAATATTTTAAACAAGCAGGTGGAATGTATTGATGAGAAAGAGAGAGGGTTTGTGTCTCTAACGTTGTTCCTGTGTGTTTAAAAATGAATGGAAATTGGTTAGGAAAGGTGTTCAAAGAGGAACTATAGGTGCGGCGTAAGATCTTCTTGAGGGCAAACAACACAGGAGCCTGTTGCAGGAGATGATAATTGAATGAAATAGAGATTGGATGGGAAGCTGCTGTCAGTGCCAGACATGGCGGCAGGTTGATGATTCGACGCCCCGGGCTCTCAGGTTCTGGCTGGTGAAAAGGAGACGGCCCGTTTGGATGACTTGCTGATGCGATTCTTCCTTCAAAGTGCCCCGCTCGCATCAAGCGGTTTATAAAAGACGACCACGGCTCCACTCTGTGCGCATTCCTGCCTTCTCGGTGCAAAATCTGCTAATATTCGAAACAAGCTTTTGAGTTAAATGCATGTACATACACAATCAAACCCCCACACCGAGCAAGAACAAAGCAGGGAGAGAGAACCCTTTCGGTTTTAATTAGTCACCACTGCTCTGTTTGGAGGCGGAGCAGGGGTCATCAGTAATTGGGTTGTTTTTTTGTTTTTTTTTTGTTATTGAAGCGCAGAATGGAGGGATGTGGGTCACAGTGAATTTATCCCAGAATCCAGCTCTTACTTTCCACTCTTTCTTCCTTCTCCCTGTCCTACAGTCCTCCGGCCTGGCACCGGTGCGTTCACTGGAAGGACTTGTGGATCCTGGCAGGCCCGGCGACTGGAGACGGGCCACAGCGCCGCCTTCTCAAGCGCAGCTCCAAGTTTGTTCTCACTAAGACCAAATGGAGGAATGTGGGAAGCCTCAGCTGTGCCATGAAAGGAACAGGCTTCTGGGAAAATGGAAAGGGGGGCAAGGACTCTGAGTGAGGCGAAGGAATTGCAGGAGCGACGCCAGGACTTTCTTCACCACGAGAACCAGGAGCGCCGAAGTGCAGGATGCCAAGCTAAACTCGGGGACATGGAGAAGGAGCTGGTGGTGATGGTAGGACGACTGAAATAATTCAGTGAAGGAGCCAGGGAAGAGGATAGAGACCATCCAGATGGTCAGCGCAGAGTTTCTCACTAAATTATTCATACATTTGTTTTTATCTCATGATAAGTGAAGCATGAAACTCTTTTTCTTTATTTGGTGTTTGTTCCATCAAATTTGAGGAATGAGTATTCAAATGAACACTTGTTTAGTCACAAATGCAGCTCATTAACACACAGAGCTAGCATAAATTAGAGGTAACTACATAATGAATCCACATATGCTCTGAAAGCAGAGGGGCTGGGTACTGTGATGCAGGCTGACGATGACAGTGGGCTTCTCTGTGCTGATTGGAGTGCTGCTGGAGGATAATTATGTGATGGATGCGCATGACTAGAAAATGGCCTTGAATATTGCAAAGGTTGTCATGAGAAGTCAGAAAGTTGACGTTCTGCATAACGACTTCGATGCAGGCCACAGAAGTTTGTTTGAATAATTACTAACTAGTTACTGTAGGTTTGCTTTTCATCATCTGTTGGCTTTTTCTTTCCTTATCATAAACTGTAAAAATGCTTCTTTTTTTTTTCAAATATTTCAATTGTCTGTTCTCAGTCGAAAGCGCATATTCATTATATTTCCAGGAAGAACCAATTTCAGATGAAAATGGATTAGTAAATAGCATCCAAAGTTCACTTCTAAAACTAAGTTATGTTTGTTTCTTACACTAAACATATAGCTTCTGACTGCACTGTTTGAAGCTAAAAAAAATTGGGGGGTGGGGTGGAAATATCAGGAACCTTTGAACGTAGTAAATTTGGAAACCCTAATTTCAGGGTAAAGCTTAGCATTGGTTTACTGCACTTATAATACTTGCCTCCTGACTGCTTTCTGTTGGCGCTTGTCAAAATCAAACAGAAACGGATATTCCATCTACATTAGGATGTTTCTTCAGCCTTCAGTCTATAAAATTTGCCATTAAATTTGGGAGGTTTCTGCACCTCTTCAGGGAACATCATCAGTAGTGCAAAAGGTAGGAATCATTCACACAAAATAAAAAAGTAGATCTAACCACCTCCTACATGCAAAGGTCACAATGTGCTTTTTTTAAAAAAACATTTTTTTTTGAAGGTATGATTCTTTTAGTTTCGGTTTGTTGTGAGATCTTCATCAAAGTCATGCAGGGAGCTTTTTTTTTTTTTTACTAGAAATGCTGGAGGACTACTCTGAACATGCAAACAGGCATAAACATGAAATTTCCTGGAGTGGAGAATATTGTAAAGGTGGCCATGGAGATTTTTTTTCTCAAAATTGATAAAAATAAGATAGACTGACATGGTTTATTTAGCTGAATAGCATTCTTTATGGTTGCCCCCATTGCCAGGAGGTGGTTTGTTTTTTTGTTTTGTTTTGTTTTTTTTGTTTTTTTTGGCTCTTCCTACTAGGACTACACCTTGGAGTAGGCCCAGAATGTACTGGAGGGATTATGCTTCACTCTCTGGAAAGGAAATCCTAGAGAAGCCCCAGGGGAGGCTTGAATGTGGCACAGATCAGCGCCAATCTTTGTGAAGAAAAAGGGTCAATAGAATAATGATCTGCACCTACATTATACACTTTTTCTTCATCATTCACATAGATGTTTTTGTGCTGAAATGCTTTTTAGCAGTCGCCAGGTGGGGGCATGAATTGTTTGTCACTTTGGAATGAAGCCAGTACAGCCGCTCCTTCAGATTTTCTGAAAAGTCCACACTGATTGGTACGCTGCTGATGGAGCTGCAGCGCTCCTCCATGCTGCCACCACCAACTCAGTACCTTCTGCTCCAAACATCTGGGGATCTGTGACATTTCATCACCCACTGTGGTACATCAAGCCGTACAAAAGGGTGGGCAGATGTTTTGGGGGGTGGTTCTCCTTAATATTTGAATCTTGTGCAGTAGCATGGTTGCCTTCTTGTTTTAAGCTACTGGGGTGGTGGTTGTTGCAAAAAAAAAAGGGGCTTCAGAAGCTGTTCTGCCCAATCAATACTTTTCAGTTGCCACTTTTCATCTGTTAATATTCTTCTGGCACCAAAAGGTAATTACCCATTTCAGACTTAGCGATGCACAACACTCAACACATGCTCCATCTAGTTCCAGAGGCATGAAAACATGGTTTGCCACAGCACAGCGGTCGTCCTTGCTGCTTTGCAGCTGGAAGACACGCATCAGTCAATGCCAGGAATTTAACATCTTAACATCCCTTCGCTTTCCGGTTTTCCTCTCTAATTCAAAGCCAGACGACGACCACAATGTTCTAACTGCTGGCATCCCCTCGTCTGCCGGCTGTATTTCTCTCTTGGATGATTCTGCCTGCAAAGAGCCACTTGAAGAAAAAAAAAAAGAAGAAGAAGAAGAAAACCCTGTTGCTCTCTGCCAGTTTTCAGTTTGAAGGGGGGAGAACCAAAGAACTGCAGGAGCCGAATCAACTTTCAGATTCTGCCCGAGCCCATTGTTTGAATCGTCATTAGTGATTAATTTCCCCTCCAGTAATACAACCTCGTTTGTGATTCCCCTCCGAGCCTTTGGCTGTGCGCCGGAGAAGTGACAAATGTGTTCCCATGGAAACAGACCTGTCATGCCACTCTCACCACTGGCCTGTAAAATGAAATCCAGCTTTGCCAGAGAGGAACCAGCTGGTGACCTGACTGATCTTACATCAGAACAACAGTGGGACTTTTGACAACCTAGTTGCCATCAGAAATGCTCTCGTTGTCATTGTTAGAGACCTGATCCGTGCGCCTTTTTGTCTCTCAGGCTTTTTAACCGTCTCTTTATGAACACTCATGTCCTTTTCTCTCCCCCCTGTGGCTTCTCTTCAACAAAGACTCGAATAATCTCAGTTTGATGGCCCTGGCCAGTAAAAAGAAAGAGTTTTCCTATGCTGCGGATATAAAAGGTGAGAAAATTAGGGAGTTTTTTATAAGAACTCAGAAAATTTTAGATGGTCATGGTAATGAGAGAACTTTTTTTCCAACTACCATAGTAAATAATGCGGACAGTGATGCGTGTGGCACCTAAAGCGCACTGGAAGATGATGAAAAGTCTTTCTACTCAAGTGCCAGTTTAACACCACAGAGAACCTTGATATCTGTTAAAAAGCAGGTGAAGAAAACTAAAAAAAAAAAAAAAAACATCAGGACTATATTTTAAGGCAGCACCCAAAACACATAGCTCCCTTTTGTTATATCATGAGAAAATAAAAATCATAGCAAAGTCATCAGGAAGTGGACCCCACAAATCAGGCACCACACTGCTGCAACCCATTTTTTTAATTAACGCAATCATCGATTCAGTTAGTACAAGTCATGCTGTAAAGATGCAAACAAACTTGTCGATAAGTCACTGGGGTTTTTTTTTTTTTTTTTTTTTTTTTTAAAAACCAGTTTGATGTATTGAGTTAAAGGGAGTAAAAGTGGCCAATAATTCATTACACAGCTTGCCTAATGAGAACTGTGCCAGGATTTATAACTACATTATAAAAGAGTTGAGGATGCTCTAATGGAAAAAAAATTAAATCAAAATGATCCAAAAAAAAATCATTTTATTCTCAAGTCACAGAGTGTGTATTAACACAAATCCAATTTTTTTGCTCTTTTGCAACCTGCATCTGATCTTTTCATGATAGTCTGAACAACAGGTCGGAGTTTTGCAAATTGACCCAGGCCATTTGGATATGTGGCCCAGAATCTGATACATATCTGATCTTTTCAAATGTGACCTGTGTCTGTACGGCCAGGTCGCATTTGTCTGCCCTGTACATCATTGATACTCAACAAACGCCAGTATTCTGTGTCCAGAAACACGGAAGAGGGAAGAAAAACAACAACCATGCAGACGATAACGCAGATGAAGTTGCTAATGTGCTGGATCCGCTAGATGTGACGTTATTGCATCTTCTGCTGCACACGCCGGACATGTTTAGTCTGTCTGCGGTTCACACAGGAGATCAGTGTGAACGTAGCTTAACTGTCAAGCTTAACTGCTCCTAAACCAGGAAGCAGCCTTTATTGCAGGGCATTCTGGGTAAACACAACCAAAACGAACATCTGAATTTAGCGCCAGCAGGAGAAATGGCTTGTCGTCTTTTACCAAAGACAAAAAGAAATGATTGTTTACATTTTACATATTTTATTGTTTACAGTACCTTTAGAGGTTCTTGACTTTGAACTTGAAACAATTAAAATCAACATGTTCTGACTGTTGGCCCTGGATTGTGTTGTTACTTCACCACCTGTAAGCTCAACCAAAAACTGGACTCACGACTCTCTAACATTTTTATTTTGGGGGTCAAAAGCTGGAAAGTTTGGGAAGCGTTGCTTTAAACAGTTCTTACTTTTACACGCCTCCTCCAACTGGATTTTCACATTTTTTATTGTAATCGACTGTTTCTGTACCACAGGCACAAGGTTATACCCCACAGATAAATCTTCCATTTTGCACGAGAAGTACTACTGAAGTGGGACAAATTATGTAATTCGCTTGCAAATGAGTCACTGATGTAGCTAAAAATATTAATGTTTAAAGTAGGTGTAATTCAGAAACGTATATTCTGCGGCTTGCTCCTTGCCCCCCCACTAAGTAACTGAATAATGTAAGCGATAATACACTATAAAGCATGTCAGAAACCTTGTAAAGAGAAAATCTCACTTTCTACACATTAAAATGCTGCTTGCTGGAGGGGAAAATATAAAAATGAAAGTTTTATAAGTGAGAACAAAAAGTCAAAGAGTGCCTCAGTTCTTTAAAACGCGCCGTCACAAGTACGCTGGTAACTGTAATACAGGTCTAGCAGTTAAGGAAATATTGCTGCATTTAACTTAAAAAGGCATGCCTTTTTGAAGAGACACAGTTCAGTCATTTATACCTTATCATTACGAGTAATAGCACACTCAAGTTAAAATGACTAAAGCGAATCGGTGCTTTAATGCTTAGTTTTCCTACATTAGCTGACATTCGATAAGAAGCATTTACAAATGTATGCATGAAAAGAATGAAATGCCTTGCAATACAACACCCAGGTATTCTCTCCAGGAACAGAGACACTTGTTCTTTTATTCAAAGCTGCAAGAACAACAATTAGAACTTTTCTGGTCAGAACAGTTTGTGCATTACAAAAATTCAAGTCCAAAACTCCTAGGATGTTTGCGTAGGTCCCTCCCACTGCAGCACACCCACTTTATGTTTGTTGGCTGCCAATCAAAGTTTCAAGAACAAGCTGCAAGAACTCCCAAACAGGAGCGGCAAGAATAGAAGGATGTCAACTTGTTCTTACAGCTGTAGGAGATAGATGTTTTGAAATAGGGCTGCTCCTACTGCAGTTTTCTAGCCGATCTCTGATTACCAATCTTTGAAAAGCGGGACCTGCCGATTCCGATTTTGGCCGATTTTGAGTCTGAAATGTCGCTAAATATATCAAGAAAGTCACAGAGTTGGCAACAGTGGAGTGACTATTGTTAACTTCAAACGTGCAGGTCTCTGTCAGTCAATCCTCTCTCACAGCAGGGCAGTAGAGGGCAGTGGCTGATTTTTATGTTTCATGTATTGGTATTTAAATGTCAGTTTCATATAAAAAATTATGCATAAGTACTTTTTGGATTTTGCAGTTTGATTTTAATCTCCTTGAGAAGTTATGAACCTTAGCTGTTTAAACTGACCTTTGAGGATATCATGGACTTTGTTTTTTTTCTGTATTCAATACAAACATCAGTTGTGTTGAATAGAACAGACCAACATCAGAAGCTGGCTGCATAAATTCAAGGATTTGAACCATTAATGAAAGTGAAACATTTTATCATCATAAAAATTAAATGCAGCAAAACAAAAAAAAATGGTCACAAAGATTAAGGGAAAGGTCCGCAATATGGAACCCTGAGGAATTTCTTTTGAATATTTAAAAAGAAAAAAGTTATTTGAGAATCTATAACTTGTGCAGAAAACATGGTGCCGTTTTCAAATGAAAAAAAAAATGTGTTCAGCTGTGTAAGAATCTGTAGACAAAAACCTTTATGAATTAAGCATGTGAAATAAAATTCTGAGTATCCGTAATAATTTTATTAGAAACGAATGGGCGTACAACACAAGACACATGATTTACATAATGCTTTTTCTGACTAATATCTCAGTGGTAGGCTGCATTTTAAACTGAGCAAAAACGCCTGTTGAGCTCTGAGCACCTCTCCATCTGCTGCAGTTTTAACCGTGCAGCGTCTGTGGGCTGGATCTCTGTGGCCATCTGAATCAACCCACAGCTCGGCTCGGTGAAGTGCATCCAACTTCTTGACCTCTCTTCTTCCCTCGCGTCTTTTGTGCATCCCTCAGCGAACGTTCCCCTGATTAGAAATGCCTCTAAAACGCATATCTTACACAAAGTGGGAGGAGACGATCAATAGTCAGAAACTGTCTCTGGATTCTTCAAGCTAAAGAAGTGGTGAATATTTCAGTTGCCCTTTTGTGGGCCATTGATGTTATCTATTTAATCATTGTTGTAATAATGTGAGAAGGCAGCTTCTTTTGTGTTTTCCTTGGAGAAAAAAAAAAAAACTGGGGAGAATTGGCAAACCTTTGCTTCCTCTTCCCAACCCTGTGATATTCTTCACTCTTTTCCCAAAACAGATCATTAAAAAGTACAAAAGAGGCAGCAACCAAAAGAAGTAGTTTGACTTTTCCACAATATGTCTTTTTTTTTCCCAGTTTTAATGCGTGCGCTTACTCACATCTGCAGGATGCTGTGCGGCTCAATCCTATGCATTGATTAGACGTATATCTGCTACGAATCATTAATGAGGCGTATTCAAACCGGTGTTCATACTTGCTACAGGAATGGCTTGACAAATGATTATATGAGAAAAATTTAAATATCTCAACTGTGTGCAGAGGAAAATCATCCAATTAAAAGAAGACAGATGCAAGTTATACAACATGGTTTTTCATCCGGGCTGCTCGGCCCCGTGACTGTGTGAGGTCATATTTTACACGCTATTTTACTGCCACGATATGACTGGGGAAAGATAGATGTGCGATGAGTGAGCTGGACATGGGCTATAAGGGTCCTGCCTGCAAACTGCGACAGACTTGGCTGTGGAGAGAGGAACCGGGACATATTGCTTCGGTTAATGACTGGTGACACTTGCAAGATTTGTGATCTTTGAAGGTCACGGCCCCTGCTGAATCCACGCGAGGAGGGATATAAGTCGTGGGCCGATCCTAGCTGAAAGCTGTAGGAATGGACATTGGTGTGATTCATCTCTGTCTCATCTCTCCTGCTGCCGGCTGATTCCATGGACGGCTGCTCTCTGCTGCACTTTCTTCACTGGCCAGCTCCCAGCTGGTGACAGGAGCTGGACAAGAGTGTGGCTCAAAGTGCTCAAGCGTGCACATGGCGAACTTTAATGAACTGCTGCAAAACTACTGTGGATTTACAACAGTGCCTTGCTGCTTGGCGTAATAATTGCAAACGACAGTTTAATGCGCATCCCTCTTGTGTCATTTAAAAGTTAATGCAGTCTTTAAACCAATAACAGCAGATACCCGTAATTTATCAACATTAACACAGCGTTTCCCGTCAAACGCTCCCCCTTCCACGCACGTTTAGGTACTTCTCAGAAAGTCGGTCCACAGAGAAAAAAAAAAACAAACCAGCCGGTATTTGTCATCTCTTGTAGTGAACTAAAATTTCAAGAATCAATTATTTTAAGATATTTCTCTGATTAAAGGATCCTTCACCATGACGTTAAATAGAGCTAAATGATCATTTGTCCGACGGACGGCGACGGTCCAAACAATGCAATGTTTATGAAACAGAAGCTGTTGTGATCAAGAATCTGTGTATTTAAATGAATGTGAGACACAGTTAAACCCAAACTGTTGATGATTCGACTTCTCTCAAAAGATGATGAAACATTTCAAAAGGTTGATAATTGTTTAAAAGACCTTTATTGGTATTAGTGACCATAATTTTCTGAAAACTTTATTTTGGAGTTTTATTCTTGGTGATAAACTCCAAGTCTTTGATGTTGGACGGCCTCTTTGCCATCACCCTAATCTTTATCCTCGTCCATTATTCTGAATCAGATTTAAGTCAGGACTCTTCTGGACCCCTCAAAAACATTATTATTACTTCGATCACTTTGAACCTAAATATAAAATATGAAAATAAGAATATGACTAATTTTAATCTGGGTGCGCTGCTTTGAAAAAGTATTTACAGAGGCGTTTTTGGCCACATTAATGTTTCAGATTGCCAATTAAATGTTATTTTAGGATGAAGATGACCTGAGGAAATAAAAAAAAAACACCGTTTTGAAATGATGATTTCATTTATCAAGTGGAAAAACTGCTGTCACCGTGACAACATCGACTCCCACCAAGCTTTTGTGATCAATGCCATGAGTCTTTTACTTTATGGAAAGTTTTGGTCTTTGCAGAATTGTTTTGTCACAGCCTCCATGGAGGATTTTGGGATATATTGATCATTTTTAAAGTCAGCATCTTGGTCAGATTTTTGTTTCTGTTCATCTTTTGAGCAGTTCAGAGATGGTCATGCTGGTGCTCTTTGGGTCGTTGTCCTGCTGCATAACACAAAACTTCTTGAGTCTGCTGTCTTAAAAATGTTGGATTTCTTCTAGAGAGGATGGATAATGTTTTTCTGCCAAAGTGATCAGCTTGTCTTTGCCGATGGAACACATTCCCACTCCATGATGCTTCCACTACCATGTGTCACACTGGGCTCAGTGTGTTCCTGGTGTTGTGAGCTTAATTTTACATCACAAGCAGCATTTTGCATGTTAGACAAAAGGTTAAATTACAAATTCATGCTGTCTTTTATTCACTAATTTGTGTTGCTCTTAAAATCCCAATAAAATCCATTAGAGTTTGTTGTTATGATGTGGCAAAATGTAGGAATGTCCAAGTCATGTGAATATTTGTCCACACAGGTAACATATTACCTGTCTGGAAAGTCATCTTATGCTTGTGCCTTGTTTGTGCAGTTTCATAAAACATAGAAAGTGATGCCGTGGTGTTATCAAATGGCTGCTCAGATCTTTGTTGAAAACTTTAGTTCAGTTCAGTATTTTGAGAGTTATGATGGCAGGACTGACTAAAACATTGTAGAAAAGAATTCAACAAGTCGACAGCATATGGATGGGTTTCTTTATGTATTTGAATGGCTTTTCACTTTGAAGAACTTATTACTGATTCAGTTGTGGAGATTTCTTTCTTGGACCTGAAAAGTCTGAAAAGGCCGAGGCTGATTTAATAGAGTCTTAGTTAATACAGAACACCCGACGGTGCGGCTGTATTTCAGCCTAATGCAGTTTTAGAGATGTGGGAGAGACTTTTACAAAGCATGATGCATGATGCAGGTGGAGTGAGAAATATTGATTAGGGCACAGCGCTATCGCAAGTCTGAATGTAGGATACTTGTGCTTTGATTCTCACAACCATTATGAGTTTTTCCAGATAGATGGAAGATGTAAAAGATAAGAACAATTTCAATAAGCCCAGGATTATCATAGCCAGATGATCAAATCACTATCATGTTGGGGGTAATGATATTTGCCCCCTTCCATATAACGCAAAATTAATTTTTTCACTTTAATGTAGGAAATATTCTGATGTGATTGTGCCAATTATAGGAGTACATTTTAATTAAGCTTTAAAAGATAGTCAATCTAAATGTTTTTGTCTGATATCTACCAGTAGCACAGCCAGAAATTACTGACTTTACTTTACTTTGGTCTGATCAGGAGTCGTAGCTGGTCCAAAAGAAGATAGAAACCACCTTCAATTGAAATAAGCTGTGAATTTTAAAAGATACGAATAAAAATAAAGCTAAATGTGATGTGCCTAGTGGCAAAGTCTGTTGCTCTGTTGCTTTGCAGCAACAACAAAAAAATGTATGATTGCTCATGAAAAGTATTTGGTTAAAAAAAAATAAACTTCAATGCAGATGCTTCTGTCTTGTTGCATGAAAGAAGTTCAGGTTAGCAAACTGCAGCAAAGATGCAAAATCTTAGCCCCATTTTGGACTTAATATTTCAAAAGTCAAATTTGTGGAGATGCCAAGAAAGCTTTAAGTTTTACTTTTCTTTGGTTTGTGGATGTGAAAAGTTTCACCAGATCCCATGCAGCCTCTGGCAGGTTTATTAGAATCCCAAGCAGCACACTGACATTAACTAAATATTCTGATGGACATGAATATTGTCTGAAAAATCCAGTGCTTGTCCTGATTTCTCTTCTGTCTGCAGAAGCGCTGATCCCCTACGTCTGCTGGGTTTTTTTGGACTTTGTTTTTTTTTGTTTTTTTTTATTTCAACATGGAATTTGTTTTGGCATTATCAAGTGTCCTTGTGACTCAGCATTTCTAATTTTAGCTTTAGCTAGCTAACCTTGATCTAGCACAGGCCAAACACACCCAAACCAAACTGCTAGATTACCGACTCAGCATGTCTTAAAGTTCTACAGAACCCAACTAATTACCAAATTTGATTCCACTGTGTTGGTTCAGGACACACGTAAAGGTTGCAACACTGGAAGACTTGGGTTTGAGACCCCTGGTTTAAATCAATGCATATTCATGTGTTGAAGTGGTCTAGTTAAAGTCAAATTGAGAGTCTGTGTGCAAGACTTAAAAAAAAATTCTTCTTACTTATTCCCTCCATTTGATCTGAAAGAGCCTTAGCTATGCTGCAACAAACAGGATGAAATGTCACTCGTTTGTGTTGTTTTTTTCACTCATCGCACAAAAACACACCAAAGCTTATTGTTACGTGACAAAATGCAAAAAACGTACAGGTGCATGAATAATTTCGAAAGCTACTGAATGTTAATTCAGTTGATCTAACTTTGTGGTTTGTTTACAACCAAAATAAATTCCAAGCTGCTCCCTTATTTCCTCACAGCCTCCTCTGAGTGCTCCATGGTTTTCATTTCTCTCTGCAATCTAGCTTGAAGCAGCGTAACAACCCTTCCAGGTCTCGGTGATAACCTCCTTCCTGTCAAGTGTGGTGTTACTGTTTATGCCGATAATAAAAGAAGCCAGGATTACAAAGAAATAAGTGGAGCAGAAGCAGCAAACGATATTCATTCGTTAAGTTCGACTCCACTTGTGGGTGAGATCGTGATCACCCATTTGTGTGCCAGCTGCTTCTCATTTGCAGTCTTTTCCTCCGCAGACAGAAATGTATTTTTCCGCTTCCCGCTCCTCCATTTGATTAAGATTCATGTTAGCATTCTGAGGAATTAACCGTGGAGGAATTAAGCCCCCCCATTTCTTGTGTGCTTTATCTTCATTAACCCAAAGATCAATATGTCATCGGCTCAATTAAGACAGACACTGATGACATTGAGCCCACCATCCTGTTTGTCCTGGGCCTCTCCATCCCACCCTTAACCTTATTGCTGCACTGGACATTTATTTACTAATTCCTGCGTCTGCAGCTGTTTTAGGCATTGTCTCCTGCAAGAAGATCTGTATAATAATGTTTGCAGAGTAAACAGTATTTACCATGATTATGTGTGCAAAGCTCATGCACTCCTGTGACAGTAGTTGGCTAATTGAGATGAAGAGATGCTACAATGTCAGCGTGAACGTTCAAAACTGTCAGAAATTAAGAAGTGAATTTAAAACCTTTGCAACTGGCAAAATAATCTTATTTTCTAGGATGAGGACAATTACAAAGATCCTATGAGAAAAGGAAATGTTACTTTACTTCTCATTTATAAAAGCAATAAACTTCATCAACTTAACATTTTTTATATAAATTCAACCTAAAGTGCATCAAGACACTGTAACATCAAAGTAGCTGAGGTGGAACTTGATGATAATGAACTTTATTTAAAAAGGAACAATATAAAACTTAAACATAAATGTCACCATTCGATGCTCTGGACCAGGTTATAGCAAAAGCTAATTAGCACCTCCAGTCCTTTAACAAGCTACAAAAATGTATTTACAATGCAATAATAAAATGAGACAGAAAATGTAACACTATAAGATGCTTTCTAATCACAATACACAAACACACAGACTTAATCATTGGCACACACACACACAGACATGGATAGAATACACAGCAATCTAGTGAGAAATGTCGTAATTTTTTCAAATTCAGCTTACTGTGTTATTATTTATGAGAATTCAATGTCATATAAATTCTGATATTTCATTTATCTGAACAAAGTATCTAATCTTGTGATTATATGATGGATTTTTTTAGGAGTGTATTTGGATTTTTGACCATTCTTCCAGGAGCACATTTGCGAGGTCAGGTAGAGACGTTGAATGAGAAAGTCTGACTCAGGGTGTCATTCATTTATAAACGTGTTCGAAAATACGTTTTGTTTTTTTTTAAATGTTCTCTAACAAACCATTGAAACTGAATGAAAAAGTTATCGGCTGGGTCCACTTGACTTGACAGGTTCTCTGTCTGGATCTTTATCGGAGTTGAAAAACGTCGAACTTCTGATGTAAAACCTCCCATTAGTTGGTTGTGTGTGTGCATGACTAGCAGGCTCCACCACAGGGGGACAAGCAAATCATATATCCATTCATGGACACAGTTACACCTAAAGGCAATGGAGAATTTCCAATTAACCCAATATTAATCGGTTTGGCCTGTTGGAGGAAAACGCACAAGGATGTGGAGTACATGAAAAATCCACTGAAAAAGCCCCCAGCTGGGGGGCCTTCTTACCTTCTCACTCCGAGGCAAAAGGCCGTTCACATGCTGCTTCAGCTGCTTTCATTTTATGCTAATGTATAACCCAGAAAAAAAACCTTTGTACTGAAGCAAAACTAAACACTGAGATTGAGTCATTTGTTTACTTGTCAAAGGTGGCTTTAACAGAATTGTTGCATAAGAGTCTAAGATGACTTCTTATTGAGGTATCAGGTAAAAAATGATCACAATAATAGGCTCATCTTTCTGTCAAAGCCTTTGGACAGTTTCAAAGGTTTTCCTTTTTTTATGCCGTTTGCTTTTCTCACAGCGCAGCCGTTTCAGGCCAGTTATATAAAGAACCATTTCAAAAGGGCTTTACATTACCCCATTACATTTTTCAATTTCATCATTTAGAGGGAGAGACAGAAAGGGCTCTGATGTTGGATCACAAAAGTGCCCCTTATAAAACGCTGCTTTCACCCTCCTCTCTGTTCTCTTCTTGCAGCAGCGCTCCAGTTTCTCCTTCGTCTGATGCAAAGCGAGGCGATTCCGGTCCTCGCTATGATCAAGATGCAGGTCAGCAGAGCCGAGAGGAGCAGGTGTCACGAAGCCGTGTTTAATAGGATCTCGCCAAGCCTCTTAGATGTGTTCCACGACTCCAGAGCTTTGTCCCACTTTCCTGGCTCGTATTATTCCTCATATCTTCGGCCCGTCTGCTTTGTTGCTAGGTGGTAAATGAGCCAGGCAGCCACGGCCGACTGTCATGTCTGCCGCTTTTAATTTCCTCTAATGGCGTCGCACTTACTGTTACCTGTGGAGAGCACATTTGCTGCAGAGAAATATTAGGCTCTGAAGCCCTGCTTCTGTGGAGGAAAAAAGAAGGGCAGGATTTCCCTCGATACTGTTCTACGTGAAATCGGATTTAAGTAAAGATCTAGTATATTAAAGGATAGGCTGCTACTTCTGCTTTAGGATTTTTTTTTTTTTTTTTTAAATAAAGCAAAACAAAAAGCAGCTCACATATGCGAGGTTCAAAACCGAGCACCTCCTGGTCGAGTTCCTGACCTGCTCAGACTCCCTGGCACACTGAACCGTCTGCCCAATGTATGGTCAGCTGCTCGACTCAAAGCCTCTTCACAGCTTTGCCTTTATTTAGGTCTCTCACCTAACCGGATGCGGGTCAGCTCTTACTTGCAAAAGGGCTTATTTCTCTGCTCAGGTTACCGCGGCTCACACCTGCAGTGAGAAAAGGGCCATCTTAGTCTTAAGGTCTTCATCTGCAGACTGCTTGCTGCGGCTCAATGTAGAAAAATGTTTTCGTTTGTTTAGGTAGACGGCTGAGACTTGACAGGTTTGCAGTTTCCGTTTCCAGATGATGGATTGAGCTGAGCTCTGCTGGATGTCTAAAACCTGAGAGTTTTTTTTTTTATACCTTAACTTTGCTGTTTCCAGAATCCATTATTGTTTTTTTATTTTACTTTTTTTTTCTTAAAATCCAGAAAAATAAATTTGTGGAGTAAAGTCATATATAGGGTCTAACTGATTATATATCCAGTTTTCATGAGAAGTGGTATCTTTTCACTACTAACCTGACTTCTGAAGGTAGATTGTTGCTACTTTACTATAATATTTAAGGGATGTTATAGTAAAGGAGCTGAATAAAAATGTGCAGCATGCATTATCATTCTTCCACTTTGCAGCTATGCACTTCTCTGTGTTGGTATATCATATACAATTCCCACAAAACACATTAAGGTCTGTAGTAGTTCGACAAAATGTGACAAGGGCGTGTGAGAATCCCTTTAAGGATCACAAGAAACTGTATGATTTTGTAGAGATTCACACTCTGCCTTGGTTCTCAGTTTGATTTTAATAGCTACAGAAGACTGAAATAAACATATGAAGTGCCTAAAGGAATGTTTGCAGCAGTTGGTAACTTGCTATTTGCACAGTCCTGAGCAGCTCCATACAGCACTTACTGTAGAGGCGCCTGACCCCTGCATTAACCCCTGCTCTTGCACCACTTCTGCCTGCAGCAAGATAGACATTTCCAACCCAAACACAATTAAAGCTGTGGGTTGAAGTACATCAATAGAGGGGATGTGAGGGAGATGCAGGCATCTGGATCCTGACATGTTGTGCCGCTTTCTGCCTCCTCTCACATAATGCTGCACATTTGTCACCCCCACTTTCTCGCTCTCTCTGCTCCTCTCTCTCCGGTTTCCGCCTACACCGCCCAATGCTTCTGCTGTGCAGGAGAGTTCACGCTCTTTGGAGTGGTATCCCATATAGCAGCAAGGTGATGCTGCGCGAGCGGCCTCAGCGGTGGATGTATTCATTATTCAATAAACACTTCTGCATACATCTCGTTATGAAAGCGGGGTTATGTGTTGATGTGATTATCTTACGTGGGTGTCTGCCCCGGGCTAGAAGGAGAGATAAACTTGGCATACTAATGATCAGTGATCAATGTTGTTCCTAGTTCATAGCACAGGTGGGTGGTTGATAGTTTTGTAGCACCGGGCCAAATAGTTGTAGCACGAGCAGGAAATACTATAAGATGCTCTCCGTACTCGGCTTCTTGTCCACCGCTAAAACTGTGGTCTGCTTGTCAGATGTTCACTGATGCAGTCGATTGTTGAGTTTCTGACATGGTGTGTTAAGTGCTCTGGAGAAATCAAAGGACATGAGCCTCACCGCTCAGCCTCCTTTGTCCAAATCATAGTGGGTTTTTTTTGTTTTTTTGAAAAGGGTGTATGACGGCGTCTTCACAATTCCAACTCCACGGTGAGAAGCAAACTGTTGAGGGTCCTGAATTCAAATTAAAATTCAAAAATACTTTATTGATCCCAAAGGGAAATCGAATGTTGTTGTGATTCTTATTCAAGGCTCTTCAAAGAGTCGTTGCAATCTTGCTGCAAACACTGAAGGACCTAAACTTCTGCAAGAAAAACAATCTGCTCTGTCCCTCCTTCACTTGAGAGGCACCAAGTCCAGTCTGTTGTCAGGATGAACACTGAGGTATTTTTATTCCTAACCCACCTCCACTTCCTCTCCCATGATGGAAATAGGGCTTGACCTGACCCGGTTTCTCTTGAAATCTACAATCAACTCCTTTGTTTTGTTCACATTCAAGATGAGATGATTGTTCCCACAGCATGTCACAAAGCGGTCCACCAGCTCTCTGTACTCAGCTTCTTGTCCGTCTCTGATACAACCAACAACTGCAGAATCATCTGAGTATTTCTGCAGATGACAGAGGCCGGACGGTGTGCTGGAAGTCTCAAGTATACAGGGTGAAAATGAATGGCGAGAGTACACTCCCCTGTGGTGCTCCTGTGCTGCTGACCATCTGTGTTTGTGAGGTAGTCATAGATCCAGGCAATTGTTGAGGCCTCCAGCTGTGTCTTCTTGAGATTTTGACAAAGCAGCTCAGGCCGAATTGTGCTGAATCCACTGGAGAAATCAAAGAACGTGATCCTCACAGTGCTGCCTGCTTTGTGGGTTTGTTGAAGCAGGTGCATGATGACAACTTCAACTCCAACTTCACAGTGACAAGCAAACTGCAGGAGGCCCTGATATGTGTCTGTTTGCTTACTCGGGTGGGCCAGCAGGAGTTTCTCCAGGATCTTCATTATATGGAAATGTCAGGGCAGCAGGTCTGTTGTCATTGACGACTGAAAGGTGAGTTTTGTTTGGCACCAAAACCAGACAAGATGTTTTCGATGACACGGGAACCTTCATCTGGGTGCAGAATCACACAGAGACTTGTAGACACAGAAAAGTGAGAGGGGAAGGCAAGGGGAACAGCAGAAGAGTCCATAACTGAGGTGGAAAGAAAAGAACATCTGAGGTTTGACAAGAAAGTGGTGGGTCAAAGTGGGGAAGCAGGATGCTGAGCTTGTTTCTAAAGTTGGACCTATTGAAGAATGTATTCTGTTCAACTGCTCTGTCAGGACTTCCATCGAGTGGATCACTGACCACACGTCTCTTATATTGATCTGTTCAAGATTGCTCTTCTGACCTTTTTGTTGCCCCCAATATTGACTTTAAACTTAAGTTAGAGACTACTTTGCATGACATATAACATTGCATTCCAATAAAATACTTTGAAATGTGTGACTTTCTGTATGAAAAAGTTCAAGGGGTAAACAATACTTTTGTAGGGCACAGTAAACTAAATTACTGTAGATGGAGGGGTCAAGGTTAGGCTTCAAACTGCTCACGCTGGGGGTCAAGGAATGCCAATACAGCATGGAGGGTGGCTGTGTGGCTTTGCTTCTGTGTGTGTGTGAAGAGCTGTGTCCGTTTCTGAGCTGCATTGAAGAGATAATCGGCACTTTTGTGCCATTTCTGACAAAAACAGCAAACTGATAACCTGATTTTCTGCTAACCTTATACTTTGGGGGACACTGATGACAAATACCTTCCTGGGAGGCCTTGGCAGCAGCAGCACATATATTACCGACGGGTCACCTTGGCCCGCTCCCCATCTCATCACAAAAAAAAAAAAAGAAAGAATTGTTTGGTGCCGTCTAACTGTGGACAAGGCTATACTTCATGCTGCCATATATCTTTACCTGCAGGAGCATCTCCAGGTGTATCAATATAAATAGTAGAAAACTGATAAACTCTTTGTGGTTCTTTTCAGTGTTCTGCAGAAAACGATAATATTTTCTGCAGATTAAAACCGCCTGCTTTCTCTTTCACATGACGGATTGGACATTGTCTTCGTGCGCACACATACACACAGCCAGGCGTACAAACAGACACAAAAACAGCCATACTGAGTATCAGCTAAAACGATGCAAGATTAGGCCTTGATGTGTCACAGTGCCATGGCCCGGGGAACAGGGTTGCGTCTGGAGTGTTGCAGAAGTTACAAAAACCATTTTCTAAATGTGGAACAAGCCTCGCAGCAACGATGAGAGACGTAACAAGCCTAAGACACGCAGCGAGTGTTGGAAAAAAGTACGAGACAAAAACAGTGAAGGCGACTTGATGGTTGTCTGTAACCCAGCAACAAGCGCTAGTACAATGGTTCTCAATCTGTGGGAAACTGTCAGACTATTCTTCATGATTAAGCTCAGGGAGGCAAGTCAAATACAGAGACAAACAATCACCGTGGTGTTAATGGCTCGACTACTGCTAGCAAATCATTACCTCTGACTAAAACTTTGAGCTATTGTTTCTGGGGGGCACCTTTTTAAGTCTGAAAATGTGATGAATTGCTGCTTTGGATGGGGCGCCTTTCCTAAAGTCTAGCAGTAGGGAAAGGAACTCATTTTGAGTGTTGGAACAGACTTTGTTGAAAATCAGAATCTGCTGTAATTGCCAACTTTATGTGTGCTAATGAGGAATCTGACTGTAATTTTACATGCTCACAGTGTATAGACATTAAGTGCCTTTGGTTTATACACTCTGTACATGTATAAACCAATATCATCTTTTATAGTGCAATTATACTTATCTTGCTTTACAGCAGAGTATCTGACCACTCTGGCTGTTCATTGTGGTCATAATAGATACAGCCTGGGGGTAGAAAGTGTTTCTGTGGCAGCTGTTTTTTGCAAATACCTCTGTATCGCCAACCTGAAGGTAACAGTTTAAATAGTTTGACCTGTGCAAGTCCAGGGTGGAGGGAAGGTCAGCCTCATTGATCCTCTCTGCAGACCTAATTGTTGGTTGCAGTCTGGACCCGTCCTGTTTTGTGGATGAGTCAAACCGCACAGCGATGGTCGGACTCCTCCTGACGTCAGCTGTCAGCAGGCTTGGGAGGGTTAAGATTTCTACTGTGCTAATTATTACAGCATTTGCACAGGCTTCCATCGATTAATTCAGATTTATCATTTAAGATCTACGGTAGAGTACCCTTCAAATGTTTAGTTCAGTATTTCGACTTAAACTGTGTGACGATTAATTCCCAAAGATTTTTATATTTTTTTCGTATTTAGAAGATTATGGCTTTAACCAATCTAATGAAACACAATTCTAGTAAAATTTGAATATTGGGAAAAAAAAAACATTTATAACACTGAAATGTCTACAGCCCATCAAAAAACATAATTATGTACTGTAGAGTATTATAGAATCAAAAGTTTGGAACACCCCATTTCTTTCAAGTTTATTGAAAATTATGCAGCTTAACATTTCACTGCACTTTTAAATTAGAGCATCGTACAAATTAGTTATTGAAGCAAAAAAAAAAAATCATAGAATCAATTAGTAGATCAAAATTAATTGTAACATTTTGACTCATGAAAGTAGCATCCTTAGACAGATAAACCAACTTGTAAAACAACAAGCTTGATGGGGATTAAATCTGGAGACTGTGTTGGCCACTTCATGTTTTCGATCTTACCATGTTGTTCAATTTTCCTGCGGTCGTTGTTGGAATTGTGTTTTGGGTCAATATCTTGCTGTAAGATGAACCCCTGATCAACTAGGCCCATGCCAGAGGGCGCTGCTATCACTATCGCTCTTCCTCCTCCATGTTTGGCAGTTAATACCACACACGGTTGACGATATACAAAAATCATCCGTGATGAGCTGAAGATTTCAAATGTCGCTTCATCAGTCAATACCTTCTTCCAGTCTTCAGCAGTTCAGTGGCAACGTTTTATGTCCCAGGCACGCCTCTTTGTCTTACCCTGATCTCTGAGCACTCCCTGTCTTGCTGCAACTCGTCCTGACAAACCTGCAGCTCGAAGTCTTCTCTCTCTCCACAGTTCAAACTGAGTTTTACTTGCAACGGCCACTATTAAGCTGTGCTTGAAGTTGTTGTCCTGTGAGCCACCTATCACGCAAGCTCTTAACTGTCTTGTCTTCTGCTTCATTTGTGGCGTCGGATCTGCCAGACCTCTTCCCGTCAGAGTGTGCCCCAGTTTCCGAGTGCCTTTTGATGGTGAAGGAAACTGTGACACCTCGACTTTCTTTGCGATTTTTCTGCAGGAAAGACCTACATTTTGAAATGTTATCATGGTCTGTGTCTCTTCCGTTATTGATTGTTCATGAGGGCATGGTGCCATAGTGTTCTCCAACGCTGCTTTTATTTAGACAGAGAGGGGCTTGTAAGTAACCCAGAAAATTCGCAGCACCTTTTGGAATTAGCAGTATTAACTTTCGAAGCTGGATTAACCTCCATTGCTGCAGAATAGCTTTAAATTCGGAACATATTTTGTGTTCCCTGGGGGAAATGCTTTTAAATAATTCTGTTTGGAGTAACTTCACTTTTTTTTTATCCTCTGACGACTCACCTCTTACCTTTGTAACATTTTAAGGTATTCTTTGGACTTGAATGACTTGAATTGTTATAAAAATATGAAAATATAAAAATTGAGATGTTCTAAAACTTTTAGTGTACATTCAGCATTTGGTTGGGACTCCTTTGCCATTAATTACCTATGGAGTTGTTGAGGGATGCCCAGCTTGCTTTAGGAATGGCCTTTAGCTCGTCTGCATTATCATCTTCCTTTTGACAGTATTGCGCAGAGAAATAATATGATTTTTGTTCTGGTTAGAGTGCTGGCCTGTCAGTCACTGACTTGTACAAGTCCTGGGTGGAGGGGAGGCGATTGAAGCAGGTAGAGGTATCTTTGGCAGTGGGGAAAGGTACCGAGTCCTGCTGGAAAATAAAATCAGAATCTCTGTAAAGTTTGTCAGCAGAAAGTAGCAGGAAGTGCTGGGAAATTTCCTTTAGATGACTGCTGACTTTGGACGAGAAAAGACAGTGGCTGACAAGGCTTCTGTCACACTCCACTATTCCCCCTGACTCTGAGACTTTGATTTTCAAATGACATCCAAAACATGCCTTCACAACACAAAGAAAAGTGCAGTAGTTGTAACTCTAGTAGCTCTTGCAGCATCGACTCAAGCCACAGTCGGCCACTTGTGAATCTCCCTCAAACTGTTGAATGAAATTCGCCTCTCTGTCTGGCACTGCAGCCATCCCTGATGCTTGTGCACCTTTTTCTATCAGACTTGTTCCTTCCACTCAACTTTCAATTCAGTTTCTAAAAAATGAACATTTTTAAATTCATCATTAGTGTCGTAGTGTATCTTTATTGTCTGGATGTATTTGTGGGGCTGAGCGACAGGGTGTTGAATAAAACGCTGGTGTGTTAAGTTTTTCCAAGTAAACTTTGTGCCTGTGTGTTTCTGCTGTGTGTTTGTGCGTGAGTAGGTAGAATCTGATCGGTGCTCCCCTTTTTCTCAGCATTTCACCGCCGATCAATGCCCTCCCACAGGAGACCCGATGACTTCACTCACTAAGAGATCCTGTTACCTTCCCCACCTTGTTTTGGGAAACTGGAGCCTCTTTAGAGGAAAAAACTCACTTTTCTCACCATTTTCCCACTTAGAAGACCCCATTTCATTATTCACTCCACTGCAATGCCCAGACATTCTGAATAGTGATGGGGCTTTCATATTCACATGCACAAACAATCAGAATAAGAATTAATTCAGTTAATTACATTATAAAAATTACATTATAAATTCTAAATCTTTTTTTTTTTTTTTTTTTTTTTTAAAAAAGTTAAGCCGAAATTTTTATTAGAATGGGGTTTTATTTTTTTTTTTT
>NW_015116142.1:25794-44391 GCF_001443285.1 Poecilia latipinna
TTTTTTTGTCAAAAGAGTTAAGCCTGAATTTTAATTGACATGGAGTTATACTGTTGCTATTATTATTGTGTAAGAAAGCAGGCCATGATGATAAAATTAAATTTTAATTCTAAATGGTTTAAATTCAATTCATATGAGTCGGAATCAGGTCCAACTACATACAGACTAATTGGGCATTTGAAATATTTAACCCACGCTGGTTAAAAGTCATCACTCTAAGGAAACCGATCGCATCGCCTTATTGACTTTACAACTATCGCTTATCCTGAGCAAGCATGTGCTGACAGTGGAAAGTAATGACTCTCTACTAACTGGCAGAAACTTTCACCAGAACCAGCTGCATCAACGGTGGAACGACAGAAAGGAGACACTGAAAAAACAGACTCGCTTCGTCAGGAGTGCTTCCTGTGGGACAGAAAAGCAACAAAACAACAAAGTTAATGACAACAATAGGTTCGCTGGTTGCTTCTTCCCAGACAAATTTGTAATAAAATCCGTAGGTACTGAGTCAGGTGTACTTTCTAGGTGGACTAAAACTGCATGCAAAGCTCCATTAATTGACCCATCCAGGAAAGACGCACAACTTTAAGTAGAAACGTTGTTTCAGAAGTTCCTTCTGTGGAAAAGAAAACCAGAGAGAGAACGTTGGAGGCTGCGATATCTCTGCCAACAGCTTTATCCATGAAAGAGATACAGCTCAATTTAAATTAATACTTTATTTATCCCAAAATGAAATTAAATATTTTCGTTACTCAGAACAACTAAGTGTCTTCAAACACTCACTGAGGGCAGGGCGGATCGCCAGTAGCAGTCAGTTTTGCGACAAATCTGAAGAGGCCTCTGACTGAAGGCTATTGCTGTCTGAAAGCCTCATGACTATCATGTCATGGTAATTTGAGGGGAGAAGATATGACATTTCATGGCAACATGTCCTGGATAAGAGTACTTTCTGAGAAAGAGAAGAGAAAACAGAGTTTTCTGATTTCTGTCACGATTTTTCTGTCAAAGTTTTTTTTTTATTTTTTTTTTTAGAAAATCTACTTATTTACACAAAAGTACAAAGTCAATCACAGAACAAAGAGAGAACATTTTCTCTATGTTTTAATATGTCTTTATTTCTTGCTTCTTTTAACTGAGTTGACCTGAAGCTTTTAAGACATGCTCTCATTCTGAATCTTTATTTTTTTTCTGTGTGGAGTTTGTCTGTACTCCAAGTGCTTGAAAGGGTTTTCTCCAAGTACCCTGGCTTCCATTCTCGATCCAAAAACCTTAAACTAAACCGCTGATGCCGTCTCTCGCCTCCAGCGACAAGTGGGATCAGCTGACAAAAGGATTTTGAAAACTAATGATAAAATTCCTTAGGAATCTAGTGGAAAAAATATATAATTTCCCCATGAAATTAAGGATCTGCATAAAACAAATTACTCAAAATTTTACATGTGTGTAAAAGAGTAGCTTTCGCTTTTGAATAAAAGTGCCAACACATAATTATTGTAAAGGTGAGTGTGCAGACAAAGAGAAAAATAAACCAGAAAAAGGTATTTAAAGCATTGTATTTCAGCAGAACAGAGGAGCAGGTTAGGCCTTTGTTTCACCCCCGTCAGTAAAATATTCAAGCTGACTCTAAAAAACTATGGTTCAACAAGTTTGTGCTTACGCTGGCGTTTTTAGGGATGCCTGAAAGTGGCTGCCAACTCATGCAGAAGGAGCAGGTTGACAGAATGATGATCCTCAGCCTCCCGTTGCTCTGCAAATACAGACAGTACAGTGTGTAAATGGAGATTTAAAGACGGAGACGCACAGGGGAAGATGCAATGAGACGTGTTCATCCGAACTGAGCCTGCAAGCCGGAGCAAATGAAAACGAAACGAGTGCCTGAATTAGAGGGGGACGATAATGGGAGCGAGGGAGGAAAAGAGATGAAGAGCAACAATTGAGGTGGAGCGGGAAAACTGGAAGATGGTGCAGCCACTGGGAAAGCGGAGAAAAAGAAGCTGTTTACTGGAGAGAGGAGAGTCAGTGGATGAGAAAGACTGCAACAGAACAGAGATAGATAATCGACGTGGGTGAAAGGGGATGGGAGGAGGAGAGTGGGGGGGCAAACTGAGAATGAAACGGACAGTGACGGAGTGCACAACGGACAGAGAATGAGATAAAGGTGAGCAGGGGGCGGGCAGGTTGTGAGGGGACAGATATCCAACAAATGGGTGACAAATGCAAAGAAAAACTGAAAAGGAAAGGCGAGTTCCCGTCTCCCTTCCTTGGCGCAGTCCTTGAGCCAAAGCAGAGGGCAGCCAGGACAGATGCAGGCCTGGCTGGGGCCGCTCGGGGCGTCAGGCAGGACGAGCACTCGCAATAGGAACATTAACAAAGCGTGAAATTAAAGCTGCCAGGCTGCAGGGACCACGGGCCATGCCTTAACCCACCATCATCATCACCCCTCTGAGGTCTGCTCACAGGCTGGAGGGGTGGGGGGCATTGACTAGATGCTGGGGGGTAATAGAGCCTGGTGTATTACTGTAATGATGTGTGGAGAAAGGACAGAGGGGGAGAGATTATAAAGGGAGGTTCTAATCACTCCTGCGTGGCAGCCCAGCTCTATCTGGTGCCACAGACAACCATTCTGCCTCATTATGGTGTAGCCTGGTCCAGCCTTCAATTTTGACCCATCAACACCAGAGACTTTCTGCTTTCCTGCCAACTTCAGCAAACTAGCTAAATTGTTATTACTGTACTGTGAATATCTCAAATCTTAAAGGGGGACTACTTGCAAAATTCACATTTTGTATGTTTTTGTACTTCTACAAACAATAGGCAATAAGTTGATATCTTTCCGTATCTTGAGGCTCGGAGGTTTCAAAAACCTCCTGATTGTTAAGTCACATTCGAGAGGCACTGCAGCGTTACTTTATGACCCCAGGCAAGCCCGGCCCATCACCTTGGAACCAAGTGAGCTCCAGCACTTTTTCAGCTGTTTTAACCGCTGTACAATGGCTGCTGGAAAAGACAAGTGTTTTGTTGTCAAGTTGCAATCCAGAAACGACTTGCTGAATTCTTGTTTATTGTGAAGGAGGCTCTACTTCTGCTTTTCAAAGATGTATGATTCTACAATTGTGCATCTATTTGCCACCATTTTTCACAACAGAGACTCTAAAACAGTTCCTTCTGAAATGAGCTGAAAGTAGCCAGACCTGGTCAGACTGAAATTTCATTATCTCAGAATTGTGCAAAAAAAAAAAAATTAAATGAACATGTTTTGTATAGCCAATAGACCTATCCTAACCTGTTAAAGGAAGCATAATAATTCATTTTTAAGCAAAAATGAATGGTTATATGCCTGACCAGCAGAAGACATGACCTTAGTCCAGCTCTATTCATCAAGTTTTGGACCAGTTTGGTAGACGGTAGTTTTTAAAACACAATTTTATTTTCTATTACTCCTTTAAACACCATCAGGCCACAAAACCCTTGATTAGACAAAGAAAATAATCTCACTCTTGAAGAGCATTTGTTCTATTCAGCCTTTCAGACAAGTAGTGTGCAACTTATAATAAGCTGCTTCTCATATCTGTTGTTTGCTTTGTTCCTTAGTATTTAATCTCGCTTTCTCACAGGTAAAGATTGCCGCATTAATATTAGACACAATTTCTCTTCTGTCTTGTGTAGTTGCTGGTGCAAATTTTGAAGAACTTGATGGGAAATTAAATTAAGCTTGAGATGAAATTAATTTTTGATTTTGATAACCAAGGAGATTGTTTTGCATAGGAAATTAAAGTAAATTAAAGCCGCAGATAGTTGCTAAACAGGTGTTCCCGGAGCGATGCCCCCCCCCCACCACACCCCCCACCACCACCACCACCAAGCAAGCAACTCATAAAAATGCTCAGGGAGGATTTGTTGTGCATGCGTGTTCTTCAGTTTCGAACAACTTCGCCCCTTTTGTCAGTCACCCCGCTGCACCTTCATGTCTGCTTTCAGGAGAGGTGCTCTGCTGACAGGATGAGGTGACACTGTGGTAAACATTCTATTTCAAACATCCATTTCTAACAGAAGAACCTGAAACCAGAGATAAAATGGCAGCAGATGTAACCGTGAACTTCCGCGTTCTTGTCACCCCGGTTTATACCTTTTCGGATGAAACCGAACTGAGTGGCAACCTCTTAAAAAAATAGCTCCAAACTCCTCTTGTCTGTCGCATTTTGTATTTAAAAAACAGAGAGAGGAAAAAAAAAAGTCTCTTAAATCTGAACTGCTTTCTTTGTTTTACAACGCCGTAAATTGAAGGTCTGTGACTTCTGGACAAAACAAGCATTTTCTCCGTGGCCCTTTGACAGGCATTTTTTCATAATTATCATCTTAAGAAATAATTGTTAGCTGCCGAAAAGTCTGAGGCAATTTTTCCTTATCCTTCCATTACCACATAACACCGCATTATATAATTACAACATAATTTCTTCAAGGAAAACGCACACTTAATTAGATGTTTCCAAGCCTGTTGTGTCGCTAAATAAAATAATGTATCACACTGAACTCTGCCAATGAAAATAAATAGGTTAGAGCAACGCAAGATGAGTTTAAGACTGCAGAGTTTAGGTTTGTAAATGTTAAGGTTTGTCAATGCGCTTTTGAAGCTAATTTCCAGCTATAAGCAACCCTCCAAGGTTGCCTTACGGTGATAAATATGAAATGTGATGAAACTGGAAATGGTAAAATTATTTAATCACAAAATTCTATAAATTATATACACTTAGTTACCGAAAGCGAATCAATGAATCCAGATGTTGCAGCCATGTCCATGGAAACAAGAGTAAAAAAAAAAAAAAAAAAAAAGGCATGCAGACTGCTGCTATGAATGTTGGTGAAAGAATGAATGAATTTCAGGGGATACTATATAGGTGGTAAACCCATTTATGGAATTTCCTCACAACTAATTGTTATGCAGTTACCTTCTTATAGTTTATTTTTAATGTAGAAGAGGTGTAATGTGATAAAAGTGCATGACTCATCAGTCAACCAAAGCAAAGTTATAAAGTTTTTAGCTTGTCCTTTTTTAATTATGTTGGAGTTAAATTTCAATCTTAGTGATGTTTTTTTTTTTTTTTTTAAGTCTTAAAATGTCTTAAATTTAACTCTCTCAAACTCGCAGAAACCCTGTGTTTTAGTGTGAGATTACACTACTGCAATAAAGCCTTTACATTTTTCCACACATTTTTACCAGGGACGCCAACAGTTTAGAGTCTGAACCATCCCCAAAAGTCACAGGATGAATTGGTCTCTGCTACAACTTGAAAACATTTACCACTCATCACTGTGTGCTCCGGTTCTATGACAAACTGTAATAACTCGGTGTCTTACCTATCAGGTACCCGCCTCTTCTTCACCCGCGTCTTATCTATCTGACACCCTGCTCTTCTTCACCTGTCCAGATCTTATTTTGTCCCATCTGTCTGTCAGACTTCATCTCCTTTGCTCCTGTGTCTTCCCCATAAAAACAAGGGATTTCTTTTCTGTTCTACACTGGTGATCAGACAACATCTTACATTTGTAATCCTTTATTCCCCGCGTTAACAGAAGCTCTCCGATGCCTCGGGGTAAAGTCTTACATCGACAGGTTTTAATGTCTTCTTGTTTTCATTTGTAAAGATGTGGCTTTGTAAGTACATGTGATAAATCAGTTTGTACGAGCCGAATAAAGATGGCACCCCTTCACCAACCAGATTCTACACATGTACCAGCGTCACTGTCCACTAACAAGAGGCGGCAAATTCCTCACTTCATCAAAGCCTCATTTGCATGTTTTTGCCTTCCAAAAAACGACCAAAACAGATAAAAGAAAAACTCAGGGAAAGGATTATTTGGCTTGTGCTTGCTCTGTCTTTATCTGCTGAGGTACAGAAATTAGAGCTTAGCCTAGACTGTGCACAGTGCTGTGAATTGGCATTCGCAGTACGGATACTCTGTGTACAGTCAGAGCCATAAAAACACAAAAACAACCCTAAAAATTAAGTGAAAATGTAAAATGTACCCATAAACAAATTGGCTACTTCAGCACATCGCTAGCATGAAGTACTGTATACAGTGGACTCCTGGTATTTGTAAGAGTTAGAGTACAGAGCTACTTTAACACTCCCTCTAAAAATATGTATAGCTGCCTATTTTAATAGTTTAAACACCAAATACACAGTGGAACCCATCTTGGCATTTCTGCAGAAGCTAATACTTACAGGTTTCTTTATTTCTGCTCTTTGGGGTACAGTCAATCAGTGCCAAGGAAAACTAAAGGTGCTCCCAGATTGGCAGCTTCAGAAACCAATAGCATGCTGCCAGAAGAAATGCAGCAGTACTGTCACAAGGTCATAACAAGATGAAAGAAGCTAAGTTAGGGTGTCGACACTGTTTGCTTCAAACATCGTTTGTGTCCAGATGTACAGCATCTGGGCTTCTTCTGGTGCTGAAATATGATGAATTTCTCATTTCAAAGATGTAAATATTGGATAAAACACAACATGACCATTCTGACTGCAGACACATTGAAAACTATTGGATTTGATTTAGTACCACACCTGACGGTGGCACAAACTGTTTTATTTATTTATTTATTTTTTTATTTTTTGAGGGGGGGCATGAAAAGATCAGAAAAGACTGTCATGAAAAAGTCAGATATGGGTCACATGGGGTAAAATAATCATATCTGAGTCGCATTTGCAGGCTGTGTGAATGTAGCCTTAGACCTACTGCTCCCCAAACCAAAACTCTTTATTCTAATCAAGCTTTTTCATCTGATAAAATATATACCTATGGAAATTATTTTCATTCAGAATCGATTTGTGCCAATGCAGGAATTTTAGCAGTCCTGCCTGGCTCTCCTGTCTTAAACACAACCAGCTCAGTGGCACGTCAACTTTGCATTGATCGAACACCTCAGTAAAAACTGAGCCGCCTTTTTGACGCTGAAAAGCTTATTAACATGCAACCTCCGCTTTGCACGAAAAACAAATTAAGTTTTGAATGATGGTGCAATTTTTATGAACGTTTAATAACTCAATCACTTAGATTTTGACTCATGCCTGTTCTATCTACAAAACTAAGACAAAATCATCTCTCCCCCCCGCCCCCATCTCTGTTTGCCAGCTCTCCTCTGCAGGCTGTTTGAGGAAACTGAAGATGGTATAATATTTTGTCCATGTATGCATCACTGTCAGAGAAGCGCCGGCGCTTCTGCTGCATCGGCGTCCAGTTAATAACCCTAGTGTGAGGTCTAGTGACGGGTCATCATCAGCCGGCTCTGTGCTGCTGTCATGAGCCATTTAGCCCAAGCAGCTCCTCTCCTAATGGAACATCTGAGTCAATAAAAACAATCATCGCTGCCAATCCGCCTGAAAGTAAGGAAATTATTCCAGAGCATCAAGAAAACATGGCTGAGGTTTTTGATTCTATTTGTCCCGGGAGTGGATTGACGTGCACTTAGCCCGGCAGCCTATTACAGTCCAGATCTTCTGTATTAGTCTGGTGCGAATGCATCGATGCTATCAGCAGGGTTTTCAGAGAGAAGTTACCGCGCCCTCAGAGCCAGCTGTCGTTTGTTTGAGCCTGCAGTGTGTGCATTTTGATCTCTCTCGGTGGTTTTTCTGTGGGAAACAGAAATCTATGTCTGAATGTGTCAGACTGGCTACAGACCTTATCAGAAGCCATGTTTTAACTCCCACTCCGGCTTAATGAACCACGCCAGCATCTACTCAATAGCTTTTCGGTGGACCTCCTTCACGCTGCCTAAAGGTCAATAGTTGGACGATCTTTGAGAGGCTTTCTGGCTGGCGTGCAATGGAGAGACCCACTCGACGTTCCCCGGGGGCGTATTCCCAGATATCCGCCCGCGATACCTAATCCACACCCATTAGCTCCATGCTGCCCCTAAAGAGCATGGCTCTCTTGCATCCCAGGAATTAAAAATTAACCAGCTAATATCCACTTGTCTGATGGGTAAGCTGTGCACAGTTGAAACATCAGAATCCCCCTGCGATGATCTGTGAGGAACGGCTCGAGGAACCCAATCTGCTTGAGGGAAAACGCTGACCGAGATGACAGGAAGAAGTAGAGGACATTCTGTCTGTCCATCACATCCGTCATGGCTGACTTTAAGTCTCCAACAGCTGGCTGCAGACAGAAGTTGCAGCCTCTTCCTGCGGCACACATCACGGCTTTCCTACGGCGTTAAAAGCCACGGTATTCAGATTTGTTTGGTATTTTTCAGGTCTGTATATGAATAGGGAAGAGAAAACAGAAAAAACAAGTAGTTGTATTTACAGTCATTATGTCCAGTCATATTGTTTCCATATGAATTTTCAATCCCTGTGTCCGTTCAATGTCTCTCCTTCGTTTTTTCCTGTCATTTTTACTCGCATATTTGTTGTTTCCTCTTATTCCTTTTTATATCTTTCTGAATTTCCCCTTTGCTGTTTTATTTTACATTTATGCCTTTTTGTTAGTATATTTTCATCCTTGTATTGTTCACCTACTTCCTTACCTCCTTCATTGTAACTTCCCTCCTTTCTCTCTTTTCTTTTTGTCTTTTTTCCTTTATTTTTTCTTCCTTGCTTCCTTCTTTCCATCTTTCTTTCTTCCCCTCTCTCAACTCTCTTCCTTTCTAAAATATTTTCTTACTTCTTCATGTCTCCCTCCATCTGGAAATCCTGTTTCCTCCCTTTTGTCCTTATGTTTTTCCTCCTTTCTTCACATAGCTGTTTCCTCCCGTTCTTCACTCAGTTCCTTTCTTTCCCTTTCTTTCAATTTTCTACTGTTCAAGTAGTTGCATCTTTACATGACCATTCTTTATTTTCTGCCATTCCTGTCTTTTCTATCCTCCATGTACCCTTCTTTCTTTCCTTCTTTATTTTTTGTCATGTCCTTCCTTCTTTATTTTGTTGCTAACTTCTTTCTCCTGTCCCTTCCTTCTCTTCTTTCTTTCTTTCTTTCTTTCTTTCTTTCTTTCTTTCTTTCTTTCTTTCTTTCTTTCTTTCTTTCTTTCTTTCTTTCTTTCTCTCTTTTTTTCTCTTTCTTCCTCTCTTTCTTTCTTTCTTTCTTTCTTTCTTATTTATGTCTATCATTCCATCTTTTCTGTGTCTCTTCTTCTGAGTTTAATATCCCACTTTCCTTTTTTCTTTATTCCTTGTGTCTTTTTTCTCCTTTGTCCCATTTTCTCAACTTTACTTCCTTCATTTCTTCCTTGTCTCCTTCCTTCCTTTTTTCGTTCCTTTCTTTCTATGTAGTCACCGTGACAACGCTGCACACCGTATCCTGCACTACATCTTGACCTTGCTGCCAGTGTCCTATTGCCTGCAACATCTGCAGGGCTCGCTCCGTTACACTCTCCGTATGAAATATTGACATTTCTGTCATGCACCGTTGTAGGTTTTTAACATTTCATGTTTAATTAGTTTGTCATCACGCGTTCTGGCACGCTTGTCCTTCTGTATTGTGAAAGAAAAGTGCTGTACTGTTTTCATTCTTGGAGAAGCACCTCTAAATATTCAGCACAATCCAGCACATTGAAGAACAGAAAACAATTTATGCTTTGTCGCCTCCTATTCGTTCTCAGATCCTCATGCTTACGGCCTTCGCCAACCTGCTGGCTGCCATGCATCTTTCCTCTAACGCTGAGTGGCCAACTACTCCAACCACAGTGGAGGGAGAAAAACAATGAAGAGGAGGACAAGCTTGTTTCTCTGCCCCCATCCCTCTGCAGGAATTTTCTGCCTTTGATTTCCTTCTTTTTTCAATAACCAAGGACTCTTTTCACTGTTGCCAGCTCAATGAGAGCTTATGCGTCCTTCATCCAATTCCAGCCCACCACTCTGTCTTTTCTCTGTCTCTTGCCGGGGATGTCTCTTCCTCTTCATTTTTTTTCCCTCTGCATTCTGCCTTTTAAATATAGCTTCTGTGGAAATGGTGTTTATGTGTTTCTTGTGGTTCCAGCCTTTGAAGAAGGGAAGCATTTCAGATCATTCACGTCTCTCTCTTGTGGCTTAAGTGGTCTGCTTGTGATAGTGGAAAAATTGCGTTTAGTTGTTCACATGAAAAATACAATTATACTCTTTAAAGCAACTCGAGCGTCCTTGAAATGTTATTAATATTTGTAGGTGTTCATAGAGTGACTGGCAGATGCATTCATAACCATTGAACTTTATAATAACAGATTCAGTGCATTGTGGGGGGTTTTATATGATAGGGACGACAGAAAGTGATGCATAATTCTGAAGTTGTAAGAGGATTTGTGATTTTGTAAATTTTCACAAATGAAATGAATCAAACATCTTTATATGCAGTCCAAAGAGTTTTGCCATGTGGCCTTCATCAGAATCCAGAGGGCTAAATTATGACATCACCTAATTTATCTTACTTGAAAATGTCTAAAAGCATGCTTGATATTAAATTCAAACTGAAGGAAGACTGAAAGATACTAAAGTGAGTCTATAAAAACCATAAAATTTAATCTGTCTTGCTGCTGTTGATATTTAAGTGCTGTCAGAAAGATGATACAGCAGAAGACCAGACTAGTATTGACCACAGAGAACAAGAAAAAAGACCATTGTCTTCTGGAGTAATCTTCTTTGGACAGATTAGTCTAAATATTAAGCATTTGGATATCAGAAAAGAGTAATTATTTAGCATAAACCAAATACATCATTACAGGAAAAGAACCTCCTACCAGCTGTGAAGCATAGAGGTGGAAGTGTCATGCTTTGGGAATGCTAAGGTATTGTTTGTCATCATACACAAGTTAACAGTGGATATTTATTTAAAAGTTTTGTTGGCTCTAGTGGCCTTTATTTGAAAGTAGTTTGACAGGAAAGAGGGGCCGCATGTCAATCTGGAGAAGACATACGGCAAATGTCGGCAGGCCGGGAATTGAACCTTTGACCACCGGCATGAGGACTAAGGCCTCAATACATGAGTTGTGCTTTGCTCCTGCACCACCACAGCACCCTAACAGTGGATATTTGAGAAAAATGCGAGGACATCTGTAAAAACACTGAAGCTTGACCCTGCAACATGACAATGATACAAAACGCATCACTAAATCCACCAAATTCTGACGCAATGAAGACCTGAAGTTTCAGTCTCTTGATAGGTGGTGCTTGTAGAAAATTAGGCTGTAATTGCAGCCATCCGTGGTAATAGTAGTGACTCTGGGAGGCTGAATACAAATAAATCCCACACTTTAGCTTGAAACTGCACATTACATTTTTTCTTACACTTTTGAATTCTACACTAGTACATATTCGTTTCGCACACAAAGCCCTAATACGTCAGTCTAGTTTGAGGTTGTAGTGTGACTAATGTGAAACACTTCAATGGGTTCTGTGAATGCTATTCTCGAAGCACTGAATGCATCACTCAGACATATGACTGTACCGATAATTGCATTACAAAGAATTATGATTTTCCTGTCTGTTAGATAAGCATTTGCACTTTGAATTAGACCACACTGAGTTTGTACCCAAGCGAAAACCTGACTCAATTTGGAGCCTGACTCTGACCCACTGCAGAGACGATAACCGCAATCATTAGCATGTTTGACTGCATGTTGGTTAATGATACAAGTGCTCTGTGTGTTCTCGTCATTAACTTTCATTAACTGTTTTTCCTGCCTCATTGAGTCCCCACACTAATTGTGTGACAGACACAAGACGAGAGCATCCTGCAGCCGAATGAGCTCAAGATGTCCTGGTCACTGCATGCGTCAAGTCCACTTTGTCTTCCTGTGGCTGACCTTTTCAACACTTACAAGCTTTTTAATACATTGTATTACATTGAACTATCACATAAGAAAACAGCTGACATATCTAGATGTCTTGTACAGAGTGAAGGCTTACTTCATTAGTAAAAATAAGTACTCTGCAAGTAAAAAAAAAAAATGTAAATGTCCCGATGTAAAATCTTTTGATCAGATGCACATGCGCTCTGCTGCAGTAATGACACTTATCAGTCTAATGAGCAACGTTTTCTAGGGAAAAAAAAATCAAATTTGAAGTCAAATTATCGGCAGAATCTATCTGGTTTTACAGCCCTAATTAATGCTAGAAATTCACAGCGAGGAGGAGAAAGAAAAAGTGAACCCACGAAGTGGCATGAATTAAATAACTTTCAAAGAGCCGAGGAAGAAATGTATTTCTGCCGTTGGATGGAAATAAAATGTATGTCGATAACTTTGTATACATGCCAACACAACGGGGCCAGCGGCTTCAAAGACGCTGAGGCTCCTTCATCTTTCTGATTACAAGTGGCTGTAGATTGATAGAGTCCAACTCTATTTGTAATCTGAGGTTCCAGTCTGGTTTTTAACATGCAAAACATTAAAAATTAAATAAAAAAACAGACTGATTCATGGCAGCCTGTAGCTGAGAATCAATGGTGACAGAGGCAGCTAAATGTTTTAAATCAGACAGAATAAATGCCGCGATGGCGGTTATCACCTTCTTTCGTTAAGGCAGGCTTGTCTCCTCAGGCTTTATCTTCATTCCCAATAGGACACTGGCTCACTTGCCATCAGATGTCATTTGATTCTTCCTTAGCACGAATGCCACATCGACTGCCTGCCACTTAATGCAGTCGTGATGAACGGCTTGTTTAAACTGAAAACTTCAAATAACATAACGGTATCACGGCAGAAAGCAACTCCTTGCTTGCAAACATAGCATGAAGAGAGTATTTTGTTATTGCTGGCAGAACTCTGCAGGTGTAAATTAGTGGATAATTACACTGGTGGGTTTTTGTTTTAACAACCAATGCACTCGAAATCCCCTGCCATGTGTTCATAACAAACTCCGCGCTTGATATTTAAACCCAATGCTCAAGACGTGCATGCAGGCTTGGCTCAAATTTGTAATTAGGGATGAGAGTAAAACTAATTTACCTGATAGAAAAATGTCAACAGATTCTGTCATTTAATTAATTCTCTCATTTACATTTAAACACAAAACAAAATGCACGTGAATATTTCTGGATTCCGACATCGCTACCTGCTGTTGCTGCGAGTTGTACATCTTACTTGTTCAGCAGTAACTGCAGGGATCTATTACAATTTAAAGCAAAGCACATGAAAATAAAGAGAGATGTGTTTAAAGAGGAAGGTTTTCTGGAAAATAAACCTCTCCCCCTTTTCAAATTGATCGCATATCGCACAGATGTAATCTGATCTGGCTTAACCTTAAAACCTGACAATAAAATATTATTTTAATCGGTGTTGGTACAATCTGACGGTTGCATCAGTATTTAATGATGTTTGGTTAACCTCGTTAGGACACTCTAAATAGGTTTTTGGACATATGGAGTAAATAAGTGGAATGAAGAACCATAAAGACACCAAATATCAGACGTCAGGCAAAGCTAAAAGTCATGCAAAAATCTTTAAATTAATTCCAATAAATCTAGGTTATAGGTCTCTTTTGTAAATCTTTGATTTCGAAAAGATAAAAGCAAAACTGAGTAAAACAATTTATACATTTTATTGGGGGCTGGGTTGATGCAGCTCGCTGAAGGAAAACGACGCAATTTTTCACCCGACTTTGCTGTGTATCCTCTCTATGCATATTCAAGTTTTACTTGAGTTGTTTTAATTTTGCAGTGCCATGCTGCATTCATGTTTTTTTATATTCTTTTGCTGTTTTGTGTGAAAAAAGCCGCTTATCTGTTGAGGCATGAACGTTTGTTTAGTTACGTTTACAAAATCAGTTTTACAAAGTAATTCCTCATCTTTCTGATCAACTTAATGTATATCTTTAAATCATTTATTTCATAGGAGCTGTTAGGAGTGGAAGTGGTGATTAAAAACTTCTTATGTTTTGGTATTCAGACTATTATAAACAATGCAGGGCTTTAACTTTCAAAACTTGTGTTAAAAATTAGGATTATCATAAATGGAGTTGGATTTGACTAAAATAATCCACTTGTTGCCAAATTGTGGCAACTAATGTAAGCCCTTGTAAATGTGACTTATTTGGAGGGGTTGTCTTCTGTTGTGGCTTCAGGCATTTTCCCTGAACATTTGTGAAAATATAAGTACAAATGAGCATTAAAATAGCAACTTAAACTAATTTTAAAAACCTTATCCCCTCACCCCCAAGCACCAATGCTCCCTTCTCCAATTTACAAAGGCTGATATCTCCCCTTGCTTCAAAACCCTGCAGCAGTCTTTGCCAAAGAATATTCATCAGAGATTTTCTAATGGATTTTTCTTTTCCAAATAGGAAAGCAATTATTTTAGAAATGATACCAGGTGCTTATGATGATTTATGGCAGAAGTTTACACTTCTCACATTTTGATCTCTCTCTATTACTTCCAGTGGACCTGTCAGATATGAACTCACAAAACACACAAATGATGACACGATTCTGGAGAAGCCTCTACGTATTTATGAAAGTGAAACATGAACATTCACACAGTTCACTGCACAAACATCATTCTTTGTTTGAGCGGCAAATCCATGAATTGACAGCACTTAAATAACACATCCTTTGTTAAAGACACAAAAACAGCTGAAATGTAACAACCAGTCCCAGTTGATAGTAGCTAAAGGGGAGAAAAGTTTTTAAATATTTTATATAAATACATTTATCTCCAGAAGCAGAAAGGAATCGAGGGAACAAAGACATACAGGGCAAAGTACCATTCACACCAAGGTGCTAACAGTTACACAGTGATGCAAGTAGAGATAAGACAGAGAGGAAAAGACGACAGAGGCTTAACGCAAATGACATCGCCATCGCAAGATTTTCTAGAATCATTCAGCCCTAATTTAGACAGACCAATTAACCTGACGGTCATGATTTTGGATTGTGGGAGAAAGTCAGCGTGGGAAGAAGCATCTTTTATCCTTTAAAGCAAGTAGTCTTGTCATGCGATCAAGACTACCGGATGAGACCTGACACCTGACAAGTAAAATAGATGACAGAAAATCAAAAGTTCCTCCTGGCTTTTCTATAAATTAAATTTTTATTGGTGATATCAACATTATTGTGGTCAAAGTCACAATCTGCCATTTACCTGTTCAAATACATGGAAGAAGTGTGAGGCGAGGCAGTGCAGTAATGTACCTCACCTGTGGTGGCGCTGTGACAAATAGTGCATGCCTGTTGCTCTTATCTTTATCTCGCTAGAATATTTGTTTAATTACACATGTTCTATATAGGCTGATGCTCAACAGTTTGAACATTGAGTGCTTTCTGATCGCCCATTCATTTCGCAGTCACCTTAGTTAATATTGTAATCCCATCAAATCAGGCAACTGGTCTATAATTTCTGAGTTATTTCAAATTATTTGCCAAGTCAGGTGTTACAGCCATCGAAGTTTGATGTGATTTATGCGTCGAAATGGAGAGGAGCATCTTAGAGGCTGCACAATAACTCTGGACTCTTTTTCCATTACACGATACTCTGTACTGCAATATAGTTGCATAGGATAATCTGAAACCAAATGACACAACCCATCTCCGTTTCATTTTCTGCTACAGATACTACTTTCTTGACATGAGTGTGGCAGGTTGCCTTACAGCCGTACCACAACTTTTTTTCTGTGTGTGTTTGATACCTTTCATTTATTTAGCAGAGCCTTTTTATACAGAGCAACTTACCAATAAGAAAAATAAAGGAGTCTATAATGGTTATTGCAAAGAATGACTTGATGACAGGCTTTTAGCTCAGAAGAGTTTGAATATTGGAGGGAAGTGACCATTATGTCTGAGTGCTACAGAGCTAAATTGCAGGCAACAGAGGCTTAAATTTATACTCAGCGTTAATAAACACGCCTAGAATGATGCCTACGCACAGTTTGCAGCCTGTTCACACAAACAAACACAGTGCCTCACTTTTAGGTGGCTTTGCCGGACAAGGAAATGCAGATCAGTTCGAACATGTGATGCTTCTTCCTCACTAAGTAGTGCCTACTGATTCCAGGGTGCTTTGCTTACATTGCTTTGCTGAAAAAGAACCAAAAGAGTACCTGAATCAGTCATTTAATACTAATGTTAAAAAAACAAAGTAGTGGTCTTATTGGGCCACATAGGACCATGATAAATCATTCTTTCAATGGCCTTGCTAGTCTAGTAGCAAAACGCAGTACTCAGTCATGTTAGCATATTAGCATTCCTTAGCTCATTAGCTGCTGTTCAGTTCTGAACATTCAACTGGTATTGCTGTCTATTTAAGCTGTTTACTACCTGCAAATTTGTGTCTCTTCCGTCTTGAGCTGCTTTCCAGCTCACTTTTACCCTAACTCATCTTGTTTATTTGTGTCTGACCTAATCAATTTGATACTTGTTATTTATTTAGCTCTTTCCTGCTTCTCCTGCCTCTGGCTTTCCATGTTTGCGCACAGAGGAGCAGGGAGGTCGGTGAATCAACCCACTGCATATAAAATGGTATTAATTGCTGCTATTATTGCACATGGTTATGAATATTATTCTAGCAAAAGTGGTCCAGACTGAATTGCATCAATTAATTTTGTTTATTTTAGGATTTGTTGAATTACTTTATCACTGAATGAAATGGCATCCCACAGGATTAAGCACACCTAATGTTAACTACAAGGGGAACAAAAGACCCTCGCCTCTCATGCTAGAAAAGGACACAAAGCAGTGCACAATGTTAAAGTGAAAATGACATCAGCTATACTATACTTACAGGGTGGGGATCAAATAAAGAAGATGGTGAAGATGCTTCTGGAGGATCTGCAGGGGTAACTTTGTGAAAATAGTTTATCTGGACAGATGAGATTAATACTAAGCATTTTGAGCTACATCCAAAACATTATCTATGGTAGAAAAATAACATTGCACCAGTACAGTGTGGCAAGGTTTAGAAAAACCACTGACTGATTTCCAATATGGAAATTCCTGTAAGCTACTTGCTTTGCTTACATTGCTTTGCTGAAATAGAACCAGAAGAGTTCCATAAGAAGAGTCATTTAATACAAATGTTAATACTAAAGGAAACTACTGATTTCCTGTATGGTCTTTTGTCTCTCTTGTAGGTAACTGTGGTTAGAGATTCATCTTCCAGCAAAACAACATTGTTGCAGTACTGATACAATTGCAATGCATTGGGCAATCTTACATAAAATGCTGGTTTTTCACATAAAAGCCCAATTAAATACAAAAAGTTTGTTAGTATGACAAAATGTATAAATGTTTGAGCTGGGGTAAATACTTTTGCATTGCAGTATAAGTTTTGTCAAACCTTTCTTTAATAAATACTATTAATTGCAAAGCAGAGACTCATTTCGATCTGAAGCTTATGGATCTTCTTCACAGATCACTCTGAATAAAAACATCTGGCCAACTGGAGTGTGAAAATGACATCTGGACGTTCCTAAAGTTTTTCAGATGCTTAATGGATTCCCAACGTTATAATTACACTTCCAGGTAGGGAATAATGGGAGCTACAAGTGTGACTGTTGTGGCCTTGGCAGTCACAAAAATCTAATTTATGAAAAATAGTTCAGATTCAATAGGCTAGATTTAATCTGGTTGGGTTCTTTTTTTGTTCTCAGCATTCATCCTGAAAATTCACTGCATCAAGGAATGGAGCTGCTAAAAAGTGTGTGTGCAATTAATTGTTACTGGTTATTTAGACTTTAGAATTTATTTGTCTGTCAGGGGTAGTGCACATTAATCATGATGGAAATGTGCTCGAGTTGGCTAAGCTAAGGTAATTTTCATTGGTAGTCAGTCTATAAATGTAAATAGTCAATAATATATATTTAAGGATTCCTATGTAATATAAAGTTTGATCAAAGAGGATTCAGAATCTTCCTTCACACCATCAAGAACCACGCGAAGAGCCTTCCAATTAGAGGGATCTGCTTTACAAGTAATTTCTCCTACCTAATTTCCCCACAGAGTTCAGTTTAAAAAGTGAAGAGGGAGGAGTAGCTGATAAAGGGATCCATGTATGAAGTTTAATCCTAACAGTGTTTTGGTTTGAGGCTGATATGGAACCTCAGACACTTTTCCATTTGCACTAATTTAGTCAGTCATGCATTATGAACAAGAAGCAGTCTTGAGTGGGATTATTGCTTAACTCCTCTATTGGATATAAATTCCCCAACAAAAAATATTAAAGGTTCAAGAGTATGTACGGTGATCTGGCATAGCAATATGATGATTGACAGGTTGTCTTTCCATCTAGGCACCTGTTACTGGGTGGGGTATACACAGTGGCGGTTTCTGAAACGGGGGCATCTTGTGGTCAGGCAGCAGCAGATCCAACAGGTGTAGGAATTCTGAAAGCTTCTACACGCCTTTGTTTAAAATACCAATTGTAAAAAAACAAACAAAGAAACAAAACACAACAACAAATACCCATTTTGAATTTTGGCTGTCTAACTTGTTGCATCTCTTAAGTTAACCAAAGCCCTCTTCTGATTGGCTGATCAGTCCCACTAGACGACTCCTTTCCCTGAAATTTGCATTGCCAAGAAGGAACCTAACTTCAGGAATACTCCGTGAAAAGAGAACCAAAGAACTCCTCAAAAGCCTTACCAAGCACTCAAAAAAATGAACTTAGGGGGTTATCAGATTAATAAAAGAATATCATGTACT
>NW_015116143.1:0-8602 GCF_001443285.1 Poecilia latipinna
TGCACAGTGTGAGCACCAAGGACTCCCATAAGTAAATTATCCTGAAAGTAATACTGCTATAACTTTTGACTGACAGGGGAGCCTGTCCACTGAGGATCTGCTCTTCCTGTAACCTTTTCGGTTTCCTTTTGTTCGCTAAAATTTTTGCCTCTCTCTTCACGTTGTCCCTCACCTCTTGTGTTCGTAATCACCTGGGTCTCAAAAGGAACGCTGTCCTTCAATACCTGGGGCTGAATTACGACGAAGATGCAGTGGGATGTCACAAGCTTCCCCAACTGGAAAACGTTTGTCATTTTAACTTTCACGACTAATGAGATGGTCGAGAACCGGACGATATTTGGGTGAAGTTAGAATTGACCTTAACTAACCGACCTAAGTCTTTTAATCTTTTGGATATAGACTTAAACTTACATCTAAACTCTCCAGGATGACTGCAAATCTGAAATAATCTGGATGTATTTACATGGAATTGAAGTTGGGTGTACCAAAAGCTATCAGGAACAAAAATTTAATGAGAGTCTACAAGACAGAGTGTTCCCTCCATGGCTTGGCTTTGCCTTGCGTGAAAACCTACTCAGCCCCGGCTTAGCTCAGAGTTAATAGTGTGAACGTGCTCCGCGCCGCTCTCCTCCGTCAACATACTAGCCGACACATACTTTAGCAACATTGTGGCCTTTTGTGTGCTACATTTTATCACTCGTGTTCAGTAAACACGTTTTTCGAAAATGCGCCACGTAAACAGATATGGTGTAGGTGCACGGGCGATCGCTTCCAGCACCATCTGTGCCTCTTCCCTCTCAGTTTTCAGAGTGCTGGCGTGAAAAAGGTGAGCTAAGAGGTGACAGAGAGGCAAAACACTGCAAAGGGGTGAGAAAGTGAGGCCCTCGGTGGAAGCCGGTGTTCCTGTGCCCTGGGGCGGCGTGTTTGCGTGAGTGTGAGTGCGTGTCTATGCGTGTGTGTTTGTAGGTGTGGATGCCCAGGGCAGGAGTATTAGTAACAGGATATGGCTGCAGCAGAAAGCTGGAAACTTGTACCTCCTTATCTAGAGGGCAAGTGAGTCTGTGTGTGCTGCTTTTTTTTTTTTTGCCTCATTCATCCCTGATCCTGATGATAACATTCACCTTGTGTGTGTGTGAGACGGAGAAAGTCTCAGCTTTCTGTAAATTCCCCCCTGATATAACTTTTGAAACACAGGCAGACCTCGACAAGGATTTGAAGTCTTATTTGAGCTGTTTTGATTGGGAAAATTGTATGAAATACGAAATGTAGACTTTAATAGAACGCAGTCAGTTTGCTGGAGAGTGATTTCATTATTTGAAAAACAAATCAGGTGTTAAGGTTGGATATAGAATACGTGTATCTGTTGTAGAGCTATCGGTTTCTTCTAGGGTTGAATGATGATAGTAAAATTTTGCCTTCTGTTGCTGTTATGATTTGCAACGATGCAAACAAAGAAATTATGTATTTTAGGCAGGAAGAGGTTTGATTACTACAATCAGTTGGAATGTATGTAGGATTGAATTGATCTTATATTTTTTTATTTGTATAGTGCCTCGGAACAACACTGTTATATATATATATATATATATATATATATATATATATTTTTTTTTACAATTGAACCAAATTGAATTGAATCAGTGGATAAATGCTGCGGTGGTCAGATGAATTTTGAATTTTCACCACAGGACTTCATAAAATGACTAAATAGCAGTCTTTAAAAGCAGCTAAAAACCCTGCTATTGCTGCATTATGAACATCCAGTTCACTGACATAAAAAGGGACCATGAGGACATTCAAACAAACATGTTATTGTAAATAAACTCAGCACAAAAAAAGTGAATTTTAACTTGGTATCTTGAATTTAGTTTGCAAAATTGTGAGTGGGTGACCTTTAACACATGATGACATGGACAGGATGTGATCTGATGTAGGTTTTATCTGAATAATGTAACTCAGCCGGAACAGAACAAGATGGAGGTGAGATGAAGCCATGGCTGAATGGACGATACAGATATCGCAAGAAAAAAAAACAACTAAAAAGCTATTTATGAGATATTTGAGAAATTAAAGTAGCAAACAGTTCCGTGTCTATAAACCTGGTGTGCGTGTGTGTTTGCTGCAGCCCATTCTTGTATTCTTCCATATTTGGAGAGAAAAAAAAAGATGTTTAAAGATTTGTTGTTGGCTCTGGTCTGTATATATGATCATACCTACTCATCTCCACTTCCTCTTATTCTCCCCTGTGTTTTTCAGGAGTTTTAGGTTCTGTCTGTTTTTCTCTGTCTTCCTGAAAAGGAAAGACGATCCCTGTTCTGTTTTGCTCTTCACAGTACTGGGGCACATTGGGCTGGTGCAGGACTCCGGGAAAAATAAAATGAGGGCACATTGAGAAAGATAAAAATCTGGTATGTGTAAAGTCAGAGAGTTAATTACTGTATAATGTGTCATGAGTCAGGAAAAGCCAGATTTGTATGTTGTTGTTGTTTTTTTTGTTGTTTTTTTTTGCTGCATTAGATAAAATTGCCAATCATTCTTTTTGCCTTTCCTGATGAGGTTTCTATTGATCGTTATATAGTCCTTTACTGAACTGATTAACCAAAGCTGTTTGACCATTTCACATTAAAGTACAAATGTTATCCTGATGAAACTGCTGTATTTACCCATACAGTCTGCTTTGTATGCCACTCACTGTTGATAGCATTCATGTTCCCTCCCGTACTAATGTAAAGAACGCCTTTGTTATTTTTGACCAGCCCATGTCCTTTGAAATAATACAAGTAACGAGTCAGAGAAATCAGCCTTTATATCCTCACCTGCACTACAATGGATCATCTCAGTGGACTGTGAGGTTTAAATGCATCTTAAAGAAGAGCTAAAGGGAAAAAAGGGCAAAGCCGTCAAATCAGTGAACCAGAGAAAATCACAACAGCGGAAACCAAGGCCTCCTGAAACGCATCAGCATGTGAGAATTTATAGAAAGTGCATGTTAGCATTGACAGGACAGACAAACCTCTTTAAAGGCAGTTTTAGACCAGCTTTGTTTAGTCCGCTTTAATTGAACTCTAGTCCGTTTCCCTAGAAAGTCCGGTTCATTTGGGAAGGAGTAAATGCTCAATCAAACTGTGATGTGGACTAAAGAAGCTCCAGTCGGTCTAAAAAACTCGGTTTTGGTTCGATTAAAGTGAACTCTAGCGCAGATTGAACACACGTGTGGATGCCAAGTAGACCAGAGACAGCTCCAAAAGCAGGAAGTGGACTATAGCACAGGGTATTCTGGGTAAATGCAACCAAAGCACAATAAAGATTCCAATGCTAGAGGGAGAAACAGCTCGCGACCTTTTAGCAAAGACGAAAGAGAAATCCGACAACCGATAAAATCTGACGCCTCTCCATTTTTTTGTTTACATTTCATCAAGAAGGAAGTTGAGCTCATGTTGTCTTCAGAGGTTTCTGTGTTGTTTCCTTCAGTGTTTCTCGGTGTGGCACCCATCGGCTTTTCAATTAGTTTGGTTCGTTTGACACAGTGCGGCGTGAAAACAAGGGTTTCTACTGCGAGTAAACTAGATCAATAAACCTAAACTTTATGTCAATTCTATCTATAAATTGCTTGTATTTTGCAAAGAAAATGTGCAGGTAGAACACCAAAACAGGCTTTAGCCCACAGAGTCCATTATCCAGGTGTGGATAAAACACTCAAAGAGAAAGAGACATCCTTTATGGGAAAACATCTTCTCTATATTATGTGTTCTGTACGTCCAAAGCTAGTCAACTACAACTTTTAGCAAGTGGGCTCTGACTTTACAGGCCAGTCTCCCCGCATCCATTAATTTTCCTGCCTTTTTTTTTTCCCACTCCAGTTATTCATCCCTGCCTAAAGTCCTGCCAATGTATCGATCATTGCAAGTCCTCCGCTCTCTCCGTCTTTACTTTCCACCCTCTGCCCTTCTCTCATCGGCAGCGGGTGCTACCCGATACGGGAGTCGGGTCGTCCGACGGCTGTGTGAGACGGAGTCGTGAGTCATGCTCCTATTCTGAAGGCTTCCCTCTCGCAAACCGACTGCCATATTGGGTTACTGAACAAACAAATTTTGTGCCGGCAGAAAATCCATTAGTTATATCGATAAACACGGACACACGCATGAGTGCCTACAGAGGAGCAGAATGAAACGTGAGACGAAGACAGACATGCCCTTAAAAAACAAGCCGGCTGACAAACACCGAGCCACAAAAAGAAAAGCTAGCAAACATTCTCCCATTCAGATATAATTGCACCAGCTCCGTAGACAAACATTCCTGAGAATTCAAAGAAACTGTTTTGTTTTGATTGCCAACAGTGAGGTTTATTATTATTAATATATATTTTTTTAATTCTCTGTGTGGGTGTAGCCTAACGAACGTTAAGTGTACACAGATACACTTCGGCACACAAACACACTTGTAAGATGTTTTGGTAAATTAAGAAAGTGTGACAAAAGCTCCACCCAAAGCAGCATCCCCACAGTTTTATGGACAATATGAGCACAAAGGGCGGATCACGCTCAAGGTTGGCATTTTCCATTTCATTAGAATTATTCCAGAATTATTTCTGTTTGCTTTCTCTCTCCCCTCCCGCACCTTTCGCTTCTTTTTCCCCGTCTTTTTTTTTTTTTTTTTTTCATCTCCGGCGGTTTCGGAGTCTTGCCTGGAAACACTGAGCTTGTACATCAAAAGGAAATGACGGCTGAATTTGAGAGCTGCTACATAAATTCCACTATTAAAACACATGTGGACTGTATGCATCCTGGCTGGCTGTGGACAAACATAAACACCGATACACAGACTTATTGTGCGCAGCATGGATGTTTCCATGCGGTTAACACAGCTGAGGCAGGCTGCCGTAAAAAGTTTAACCCGTTAGGTTAACAAGAAGGAGAGGTTTTTCCCAGCGTGCGCTGGTGAATAGGTGGGGAAATATTAAAGAAAGTTATTAGTCTAAAGGAAATTTCAAGATTTACATGGAGACACGCCAAATGTTGCAGAGGTATTCCTAACCTTGAAACTTTCTTTCCCCATTTTGTCACTCTATAACCGATTTCAGTTAATTTTATTGGGATTTTAAGTGGTAGACCAACGTAAAGCAAGCATGGAAATGTCATATGTTGTCTTAAAACTCCATAAATGAAATATCTGCAAAGTAGAGTTTTGTGAGATGTTTTTTGAACCCAACTCTGCAACTTTCTCACCAATCGTAATGATGATACGCATTCTCTAACTCCCCACAAAAGAACAAAAATTACACTGAGATGAACTTGCCACTAATGTGGTGTCTTCTTAAGGCAGTTGTGCTGCTCTGGGTTTTATTTAGGGGTATCAGAGTCAAACTTTATGGTCTTTTTTTAATGATTTGAATGTCTCATGTTGTTAAGAAGTTCAATCCTTATTTTTAAGAGCAAAAGCATCAGATGACGGACACTTTGTCATACGACGCATCTGCATCGTTTCAGTTTGACAAATATTTTTGCTCCCTTAACGGGCGACAGGAGCTTTCTGCTGTCGCCCAAGCGAAGCCTCTCCCTCTCTCTTTGCTACCAGTGGTTGCAATCACTGAGAGTTAACACCTCATCACAAGCATTCTGTAGGACATATTAGCGCAGGCATCTTTGACCTATCTGATTTCAAGCCTCACACACACACTTATGGGTACGCACACACGCACTCACTGAAACCCAATACAATTCTTCTCCCACCCTAACACAATTTTTACAGAAGGCCTCTCAACAAGCAGCGCCTGAGTACAAAAATATCATTTGGGACGATGGAATCCCATTGGTCGGGGGTGCGGACACGTGACCGGCGCCGGCCAATCGAGAGGTCGGGGGACAATGAGGATCGAGTTACCTGGATCTTTGCTGCTCCGTGTGATTTGTGTGTGGTATTTATATCAGCAGCAAAAGTGTTCGTGTAATGAGGTCAGGACTTTGGGTAAACACTTGTGTTTGCAGGATCAGGAGTGCACAGGTGTAAATCAACGGGACACGAGCAGAAAGATCCAAATCGTTTATTTAATCTGAATCGTTAAGTCGCTTTTTTGCGCTTTTATCCACAAAAGCGCCACTCCTTTAGCAAGCAGATGCAACTCAATCCTATGAAATTTCAACATTGTAATTGTGGTACGTGTATATATATTAATATGTATATATATATGTGTGTGTGTGTGTATATATATAGAGCTATTTTAATCAACCTTTATTTTGCCAAGATAAATTGCCATATGGATTTAAAATCTCTTTCAAGGAAGTCCTGGCCAAGAGACAGCAACTAACACTCACACACACACACAGAATGTCAAGCTATAAAAAACAGGTCCATGTCTTTAAATTGGCTTCAAGAACTATTAGTTTGGGTTTAAAAGCACTGAACGAGATTAATTCAGTCAATCTAAACATTTCTTGTAACAAGTACCAAGAGGAGGGAACAGAGTGAATGAAAGTCTTCTTACCCAACTCAGTTTGCGCAAAAGGGACAGAAAAAACCAGCAAATGGTGTGGGGATATATATGCATATTTATACAGAACTACTCCCAAGGCAGTTCAATTATATATTCTAATTGGGGATGTGAAGTTAATTATTGGAAATTGATGTTTGAGACAAAAAAGGACCTACACAAGATTCACTACAGCCCTCATGTTTCCAAATTTGTGCTGATCTTTCTCAAGCTGCACTGCGACTCCCAAGGGAATGGTTTTGTCTTTTCTTTGTTTTTTGTTTTTTTGCTTTTAAACAGTTTAAATCCTGACTCACAGTAACACATAATCGTTATGCAGTGCAGCAGTTGCACAGTCTGATCATTTAAATCAGGCATCTAGGCCAGTAGCAAAGTGTTATTCTTACGTATTGTCTACGCAGGCCCCGCATTCCTTGGTGGTACAGCCCGACCCTATCGAATCGAGAAACATCCATCGGTTAGGCGTCATGGCTGAGAAATTAATTAGTGTGTGCTTTCATGTGCTGTCAAAGGTTGCTCAGCATTTCCCGTAGGGACTCGGTGTTTGCAAGTCAGGCTTTTTTGAATATCTGTGATTGGCCAGAAAACTGCAATCGGTGCCACGCCTCCGTTCTTTTATTAATAGCAGTCACTGTGTAGAACAGCTGATTGGTGTAATCAATGCAACAGGCACAAATACAAAACATTATATTTTTAAGAGTTATTGAGGAAGTGTCTGAACATGTTTTGACTGTGTCTACACATTCAAGAGGACATTCTTAAGAAAAAACAACTTGGAAATGTTTTTTATTCATCTTTATTTGTCTTGAACTGTATTTGTATTTCTTTTCGTACAAATATGAAAACGTATACAAATGTTTTATTCATTTCTCTCCACCTTTCAAACTTTATATGTTGTACATTTCTTTCTCTCGCTAACTACCTTGTATTTGTTTCCTGACCAAGCTCAGTCTTATGCAGTTAGTGGGATCGTTTTCCCTCCGACAGCCAAGCCAGGTCAAAAGAGTTTTGTTGGGTGACGACTGGACTTTGGCTGCATGTCAGAGGGAGGACATGAAGTACTTGGCGTATTTTATATGCAGGACTTCTGTAAAGGCTGTATCTAGTCACATCGTTTGGCCGTTTCTTGGTCTCCGAAGACGCGCGCTCAGTGGGATCACATGAATGGCGTTGCAGGCGCCCAGTCTGAGTGAAAGGCGGCGCGCGCGACCTGCGCCGAGTTACAAAACTTCAGAAGTCACATTTCAGATTAGTTATAGTCCATGACGTGTTTCACTTAATGAATTCAGTTGCTGGAATAAATGAACTTTTCAGTAATATTCAAACGTTTCTGAATTGTCGACGATGAAAAGAAAAATGTATTTCTGGATGGGGTACGAGTCTGATATGACAGAGAGGCCCAGAAAGGCAAATATGAGAAAATATGCCACATTTGTAAAGAATATGAAAATTTCGCTTATTAATGTGGAAACAGCAGCAAATTGGACACTCATCACACTCGCCCAGTCAGAGTAGTGCTTTAAAAGTTCAAAAGTGCTAGAACTGGAAGATGCTACCAGATAAAACAATAAGTCCACAACGTCCTCTTGTATTCAAATAATCAAATTGAATTTTTGATGGTTTTTCCTGTCATTTTCTCAGTACTGAAGCCTGCTCTACTGGAACTGTTGTAGTCAGTTACAAATTTGGCTGGTCAGAGGATAAAAGGGTTAAAAAAAAGAAAAAAAAGAAGTAGGAACAGACAGAATAGGTGGGAGGATTTCACGTGGGGCCACGCAGAACCCGACAGCCAGACTTGGAGACGAGGCAGCGGACGGATGAGAGGCTCTCGCTGGGGACGCTGATCTCAGACTCAGCCTCTTAACTCAGCATGACCAAATGCAAACTCTCAGACGATCCCCGAAGACGCACTCAAAACGCCGACCGCACGGCTCGGGGTTCAGAGGTTTCTCCTCGGACTCCTTAAAAATCCGCAGATGACAATTACAGAAGATTTGATTAACAGAACGAGCTGCGTGGCTATTGGGAGGTGGGGGAGGCTTTTTTTTTTTTTTTTTTTTTTTTTTTAAAGGGGGGGGGGGGTTTCACCTTTTCCACCGCTCTTTTTTTTACCCC
>NW_015116143.1:11617-44364 GCF_001443285.1 Poecilia latipinna
TTTTTTTTAAAAAAAGGGGCGGGGGGGTTTTGGGGGGGGGGGGGGGTTTTTTTTTTTTTTTTTTTTTTTTTTTTAAACGGAGGGTCAGTGTATCACGTTTCACGAGCTGTCATTTATACTGCCATGAGAGAGACGGGGGAGTCCTTTTACTGGACTAAAGCAGACATCAAACGAAGGAAAGAAAAAGAGGGAGAGAGAGAGAATGAAAAGAGGAGAGAAAGAAAGACTTATTTGAATGAATGAGCAGACAGAATCAATTTAACAAGAGATGTGGGAACATTCTCCCACTCATCTAAGGTTTGGTTTCATTTTGGCAGTTCAGTGTGAGCAGCCATTACTTTTCCAAGGCCGTCACTTTGTACAATTGTTACTATGCGAGAAAGAGAAAACCCTAAAACCAGCCACGCTTGCATATGGATACTGTCATGAAATCGGTGCGACCATGAAACTGCCAGACAAACGGTCTGGAAATGAAGCTCGGGTTTTTTTTTTTTTTTTTTTTTTTTTTTTGAATTTAACGTTTCGATCGACGACAAAAACAGAAAAGAGATTTTTCAGAATAAGAGGCGCAAGCAATAGTCGTTCAGAAGGCAAACGGCAGCTTTCAGCATTTTTAAACAGATGCATAGTCCTGTATTTACTGTCGTCCAGGTATCAGAAGTGCGTAACTCACTTTTTCCAACAGATTCTTATACCTGAGCGCAGGCACCATGGAGCTCCTCCAGAGATGCCGTGTGCCTTTTTGCTGCTTGTCCTAGTTGATTTCCTTCCTGGCTGGCAAATCAGATGATTTGAACTGTGATATTTGATTATGCAAAACTGCTGTTTTATAAATAACACAACTCTGCTTTAAACCTCTGAGGCATTTTCAGAATAGCTGGATTTAAACAACACACAGGTGGACTCTGTGGATTTAGGTGACTTCTGAAGGCACAGGGAGGAGTTAGATTCACGACATTTTTCAGATTTTTATTCGTGAAGCATTTTTGAAAACCATTTCCCATTTTCTTTCCACTTCTGAAACATGCGCTGCTCTGTGTTGGTCTGCTGCACAAAATTGTGAGAAAACATGTTAAAGTTGTGGTTTTAATATGGCAACATGTGAAAGTTGGAGGGATAACAATGTTTGCTAGTAGAAAAACAAACTAGAAAAAGAAGCAGGTGAGAATTTAACTACTAAAGGAAACAGATCGTCTGACAAACCGAGTTCTGTCTTTTCATTTTGCCATTTTCTGAGATGGCTTAGCAGCCGAAGTGGATTCAGTTTCTGAAGCAGATACGCTTTACGGCTGCAAACACAAAGGTTGAACCTAAAGTTACCTCCCAGAGCCACTAATCCCGCAGGTCCCAGTTCGTATGTCTTGCAAACCTAAACAGCCCTCTTTAATAGGCGATATCTGCCCCCCAATTTAAGTCAAATAAATTAAGACTTTATGTCGCCGTCTGCTTGGACGAGAGGACTTTGATGGGCCTCTAAAAAAGAAAGCAAGCAAGTAGAGAGAAAGAGATAGATAGATAGAAGGCCTAGTTATTTTTTCAGTCATGTCAACCTTCAAGTGGCTGGTGGACTGAGTGTTATCAGCCTAAACAAATCACCAAACCACTGCCCTAATGCAGTTGGAGGGAACGGTGGATTTATTTTTCTTGCTGGGATATAAATGGTTTTGTAATAAAATTCCTGTGCAGGCTTTTGGGCTTAATGGCTACCTCTTGACAAGTGTAAATGAATGAGCAGCAAGGGAACATGAAAGTGGAGGAGGGGGAATAAGGGAGTAAGAGAGAGTGAGAGAGGGTAGTAGTGGTTGAGAGAAACAAGGTTTGAGTTGAAACATGCTGTTCTCGCCTCTGACACACACATCCAGCAGGCTGCAAGTAATTTCACACTGCAAGGCATTCCCTTCCTCCTACAGTGAGATATTTTCATTAATCTTATCCAGCTAATGCACTCAGCTCTGAGTGAGCGAGTGCGCGTCCGCATGCGCGCCGAAGCGGGCTGTTGTTAGTGTGTTGTGGTCTGGCACCGGCGGCCAATGGAAATGTGCTGAGCCGGAGTCCTGAGCAACTGCAGCTGTCGAACAAAACGCTCCCACACAGACGGCCGTACGCTTGTTTGTCTACACTTCTTTCTCCTTTTTTTTTTTTTTGCTTCCCAGCTCACATGTAAAAATAAAAGCAAGCACTACGTTTTTTTTTTTTTCTTTCCCTTCTTCTTCTTCTTCTTCTTGGTGCTTTGCTTTCACAGGTGCCTTTTGTGTGGAATAAAGTGCAGGAGTGCCTGCGTGTGTGGAGGTGAGGTTAACTGTAGCCGTTCCCCGGTGAGTTTGATTGAAATCAGATCCTTTCCATCGGGCCGTGTTTACTTGACCTTGGCTCAAATGAACTAATTCGGATCTATTCTCAGTGATGGATTAGTCCTGACCAAACAAGCTGACCTGGAACTGTACAGACGCCCTCACATCCGGGAAGCGAAGGCGGTTTTCATGGTCGTTCTCTGATTTAAGCGATTTTGTTGGGTTTTAAAGTTTTAAGGAGGTCTGAAACAAACTTCAACTATAGGCTTTTACAGTATACAGACGAATCAAATCAAATTACCATTGTTAGATTCCCCGCCCCATTTTTTTTTTAATAAGTTTGCGTTTAATTTCTTTGTGTCACACGTCAAATTCATTATGGGACGTTTTAGTTTTCGTCTTAATCTTGATCTTTGTTTTCATTAGTAAAGGGACAGTGCATATCTTTTAAATCGGTCACTTCAAGGTGTCATGTAAATGCTCCATATTAGTCATACAGGCTCATTTTATACTAAGGTCCTGGCAGGTGTTCAGTGATGAAAGTAAATCTAAAATCTTCAAACAATGCTAGATAAAAATCACAAAATAAAAGTAAAATAAGAAGAACATAAGAACAAGATTAAATAAAAGCATTCTATTCAACTACTAGTGATGGTAAATGTATTCATTTTTGTCTTGTTCTTTTTTATTTTGGTTTGGTGTGGTACAGTGTGGTCAATCTCAAATGGATCCTGTATTTTATTAAATTTTAACTAACTTTTTGCTTTTTTATTTATTTATTTATTTTAGAAATTTATCTAAGGCCTACACAGCCTGACCAACTAGCCTTGTTGGTATGGTTTGCATTTCAAAAAAAATTAATGGACCTTACAAAGCCAAATGTGAGGCCAGATCCATCCAAGCTCAGGAAAATCCTCATGACACCCAAGTACACAGGTTGGTCGGGGGTGTAATTAGCTCTTTTTCTTCTATACAGTTGGCTTAAAGTGATAACAACCATCAAAAGTACAGAACTGGGTGTTCTATGTGCAGCAGCCATATTGAATATAAAACTCTTGCTGGCTCAGCAAGAGTTTTATTTATTTTTTTTTTCCTGTTTGTTTTTTCCACCTTGAACTTTGAAAAATACCTTCAGGCCCAAATGAGTCACATAATGTCTCTTAGCTCACCAGTATATTGTTTCCTTTCTTGCCATGGTGTAAATGAAAACATTATTTGGAACATTGAGAACTGCCATTTTTATGATGAGCGTCACTTGTGACGTGCGCCTGACTTTAGTGGTGCAAGTGTGTTGGGACTGAGAGAAAGTGTTTTGTCACGTCAGGATGGGGCATGTCAATTTTACTTTTGACGTAACCCTATTAAGGAGTTTATGAATACCTCAAGTAGAGAAATAACCGTGAGCTGAATTAATCGAAAAGGTCAGAGTGTGTATTTTGGAGCTTTTCTGATCAACTATTATCAGCACAGACAAACACTGCACAAAGTATAGCAATTAAATGTGATTAAACGGACATTACTGCAACACTTGTGCTAAAGTACAATAGCAGAGGCAACTACACACTTTTCAAAGTTAAGGATCACCCATCCATCCATCCATTCATTCATTGGTGTTTTCCCGCTGCCATGTGTCCAGAAAACCTCCAAAGAGAATCTGATCAGATGCCAGAACCTCCTCAACAGCTGCTCCAAAGACCCTTTTTTTGGGGGGGGAAAAAAATACATGACAAAATATATATATTTTTTACATATTACAACATTCAGTAAAATCTTCAGTCATTAAAGCAATCAAATCTTTCACACTGTTGGTTTTTTTTCCATGTCCCCATTGGCATTTTGGCGATTTATATTTTAACGACCTCCAAGTCTTTAGGCCTCCTCTCCATCACCCTAATCTTTAGCTTCATTTAGATTCTCTATTAAATTCAAGTCTGGTTGCACCACACCAAAATATTATCAGTAAAAACATGCTGGTCAACTCAGGAGACCACTTTGAACTTAAATAAAAATATTTAAGCATAAAGATTAATGAGATCAAAGCAATTCCATTTGACCCTTTTTTACGTTACATTCCAATCCAGATAAGATCAAGTTTTTAACCTTCTTTATATCTTTTAATGTCCTCAATTTTGCCTCACTGTTGTTGTTTTTCCTCATGATTTCTCCCAGGAGCACATTTTTCTTCCTCCCTCGCCCGTCTCTTTCAAGGACTTGTGAGATGGTTTCAAGCTAAACCCATATAAACCTGCTACATAAACACCCGCAGGTCACAACCGTTTGAAAATAAACCCTCTAAACATGATTCTAGGGAGTGGACAGAGGCCAAATTTTTTTTTTTTTTTGCTTGCTCTGAAATGTTGTTTCATTTGTCAAGCAGCGGCAGCTTGTTTTTAAATATCAATGGGGTTGCCTGGAAAAATAAATTGAGCGTAGCAGATTTCACTCACTGCTGCACCTCAAATCATTTTCTTTTTTTTCCTACATTAAAGACATTTGGAAATGTGGCCGCAGATACACACGCGCATACGCAAACACCGGTCAGCTGAAGCAAAGTGAGCATGGCTTGTGATTTTCTTTTTTTTTGTGAAATACAAATATATACAGATCTAAATGGCTAATGTCAATGTCAGCATGATGTGTAAAGAAAAAGTCTGTCAGTAATACACACACGTATTCTGCACACAGTGAAAATAGACTTGCGTGTTTTCATGTATCGCCAAAAGACACGTTGCAAAAACAAGAGCTGACATTTCCAGTATGCTATAAGGAGAGAGAGCAAGAAAAAAAAAACATAAGAAATGGTGGGATTGACATCATGTGTCTGTTCTTAAAAACAAACATAAAAAAGATGTCGAGGGACTGATCCAGGAAGAGCTGAAAGAAACAGAACAGAAAGAGGAAAGTTTATTTGAACTCACATTTTTAACTGAGACACAAGTGTCATTTAAATGCTGACAGGCTGAGTTTTAGAGATTTTTCTGGAGATATTATATAAATCAGTGACAGAAAAGACACTGTGGCTTCTTGCTGTGACCACATGAATACAGGCGAGTAGGTTTTTTTTATGAGTGCAGCCATGTCTGACACAGGAAGAAGAACAATGGAAAACTCTCAGGTCTTAAATATTACAGCAACGTTCATGCAGATCTGCAGCCAGGTGTCTTTGCAGCTGGCAGACCAAAATCGTCCTCATCATTTACCAGAATAACTTCTCATCTTGAACATTTCCTTTCTTAGTTATTCCCTGGAGATGCAGCAAACTATCCACCTCAGTGTTTGCAGCATTATTCATCCAGTTCAGACTATCTACATAAAATCAGGGCTTCAAATGCTTGTAGCTGTGCTGACAGTTCCGGATCCCAGGAGGGATCAGTTTAGCATCGAATTCATTGAGTTGTGTTATTTTCAGGTTAAACTTGAAACTTGTTCTTTCTGCTTCTATGCATTTGTTTACATGTTGCTGTATGTCCGACCCATGCATGAAGTTGGCCTGACCTAAGAACTATTTATGCATCCGTTTACATTTAAAGTTGGCTGTCAATAAAAAGTCGTCATTTCAGCTAATTCCACACTTGCAGAACATTTAAATTAAATCAGATTACGAGTATACCACCTGTTGTTTATTTGACTCGGACAGAAAAAGAAATCTGTCAGTCGTGCTGAGGTGCAGCAGCTCTTAAGTTGATTTTTTTAAAGGGGTGTATCATGTATTTATGTATGTAGTCTGACATTCATGTTGTCACTGACATAATGCGAAGCTTTGCTGTGATGATGTGCTGAAGGCAGAGAGGAGCAGAGACAGACCCAATTTGAAGTTGTCAAATATTGAAGACAGATTTATTTTAAGTCCTATGCAGAATTAGTCTGATGCTAACATGGTTACTTGATTGTTCTATAGAAAATGTGCCTATAGAAAGTACATGTTTGTACTATCGGGAGACGCATGAAAAAGAAGAAACACAGTAAAACTACATATTTTATTACTGAAGAAACTTTATGCTAACAAACAATGCTTGCGGTTTAATGGGGATTGTAAATCTGTTATCTGGCATGAACAGTGTTGCATCTTTGTCCTTTGCAATTGTATTGTTCCTCTTTTTTTTAAACTTAGATTGAAGTTAGGCAAAAAGTGAAAACACAAATTTTGGAACATGATGACGAGTCCGCTGAATCCTCTGACTATACCAATTTATTTCACAAAACAGTCGCCTTTCACGCTCAGAGGTTTCTTGGGGAACGTATGAATGGTCACTCTGTGCTTTTAACAAGCAGCCACAGATCTATTTGACATATTCACGTGAGGAAGGAACAATTTTCTGCATACAACAATAAACAGCGGTTTCAACTAGTCAACCATTTATTGCAAAGCATATTCATTTTAGACACGCATGGCTCCAGAGCTTTATTTTTTTGTGTCAGAAGTGTTTTTTTTTTGTTGAAAGTACTTATCAGGTTTGAAAAATAGTAGAAAAGCTGATAATGATTTCTTCATGTTTTCTACTTTCATAATTATGTTTTTTGTTTATTTTCTGGCTCTAGAATCAACAACTGCATTTCATTTAAACCAATACGACAACAAGAACACCGCAGCGTCTGTTCTCGTCCCCTAAAGACCAAGACGTGTGTAAAAGTTGCACATTCGCCGTCGGCCCTTTAAGGAAGTGACACTCACAATGCTTCCTGATACACATTTGTGTGCCAGAGTGAGACAGACAAAACAAGGGAAACACAAGGAGGTGGAGGAAGGGGCGGGGTGGGGGGGCGGTAGGGTGTTGAAAGATTCAGACCAGCCATCCAAAGCCTTGGATGTTTATTTTGCCTAATTATGCATATGAGGCGCAACATTATCCTCTGTGCTGTGGGAATGCCACAGAAGTAATTATGGTGGATCTGCAGCGCTGATTATCCCATAAACACATTCAGACTGTCAGATGCATGTGCACAGAGGGGGGGGGGCGAGAGAGCGTGAAAAACTGTCTTTCTGGGACAAACTGCTAAACAGCTATAATTGCTCTGGCCACATACAGTCAGATGCCTCATTTACAGTTTACAGTTTAAAACCTGGCCCTGGTATTTTGGTTGGTTGCTTGTTAACGTTGGACTGTAAATCTCACAGCTGCTGTTTGAGGACATAAGGACGACTGGGAGCTCCTATAAGCCACATTAAGTGGACATCTGATACACCGGTGTCTAGACGACTGAGTACTTTTTTTTTTTTCAGAATCCTTAAATAGCTGCTCATCTATGGGGTAATTAATGAAGGGCTTCATCGGGATAGGTGGTATCAAAAACTGAGGGAAGAGCTTTTGGGGGGAGTATGGGGCGTATTTGGAAGCCAGCGAACTCATTTTTAAAACACTGAACTGGATATTTATTTTTGACGAAGAGCAATTAAATGCAGCTTGTCTTATAGGAAATTTAAATGAGACATCTTTCATTTTTTTGTCATCTAAAATGCAACAAAAATAAGTTTTTGCTGTCAAAAATAAGTTTGTTGAAGTTGTTTTTGAGAAATACCTTCTAAAAAAAATTGGTTTGATTTTTTAGAAATATTTGGAATATGGTATATCTGGTTTAAAAAAAAAAAGACAATTTTTAGAAAGTGAGTTTTCTAAAAGCTTCTTCAAGTGAATACAACCAGCATGGTGAGATTTTCCTGAGGCTTTTCATTTACATTAATCCATGTTAGCACATGCTTCACACTCACTTCAGATCATAAAAAATAAATAAATCCAACACCGAAAGGCCATACTTGTTCCTTTCGAAAAGTTTGATAAAAAGTGGATTTTCACATTTGTTATGAGATTATTTTGTAATTTTTCTCCCCCTGCTGTGCGTCGCATGCTTCTCTCGGGCGTTTCGGTCCGCTCCCTGTCACTGTATCCTCGCAGCTCCTGTTCCAGACGTGGGTCCAGGGTAAACCAGGCATGACAGACACTCTATACCCCGGTGTAGGGTTGCCGACTTGGCCCGAGCTTCGTACTAATGTCGAAATCACGGGCGAACTATAAGCAGACTGCTGTGTGCCTTGATTTCCGTCATCAATTATTCTGTTGATATGTTGTTTTTTTTTTTTTTTTTTTGTGGGGGTTTTTGTGGGCGACTAAAAGATTTTTCAGCTGCTTTGTAAACAGAAGGCAGCGTTGATTGGAGGTAGATACAGTTAATTAGCTGGCAGCGCACAATGTGTGGCGTTTCGCTCCTGCTTATTTTTAAGTGATTACAGTCGAAACCAGATATTCACATACGCTGTACGAAAGAAAAAAAAGAGCCATTTTTCTCACTTGTGTGACACTGAATCAGACAAAACATGTCCTGCTTCATGTCTGTTAGAATTACCCTAATTATTTATAGTGGATAAATGTCACGGTAGTTAGAAGGAAAAAAATATATTTCTTTCTTTAGTCACATGTTTACACACACTAAGATTCTTATGTCAATTTGAAGACAATTGTAAACTGCTTAGCTTGCATAATCTGAACAAATCCGAGGCACACCTGTTGATGTGACGTCATGCCAACATAAAAAGAAATAGGTGTGGAATCAGGAAGAGAATTGTGCAAGTCTGGCTCATCCTTCCAATCATTTAACAAGATGCCTGAAGGCACGACTGTCAACTCCAGACTGACAGTAAAAGTCCGTATAAAGATGTTGGCCAAAACTTATTATCCACAGTGAAACAATTGCGCAGTACCATCATGGCGCTGAAAGGCCAGTCAGAGAGGAAGAAGCCATTAATTACCCTGAAAACAACTTTAAAAGCCAGACTACGGTTTGCAAATGCACAAAAACTCAAAGATGTTCATTTCTGGAGGAACTAAAACTGAAACCTTTTGGCTGTAATGATCCAAGTTATGGATGAGGGAAGCTTAAAATGGTGGCAGCATAATTTTTTAAAATGTTTTTTTGCTGCTGGAGAAACTGGGACACTGCACAAATTAGATGGCATCGTTACGTAATGACACCGAGGTAACAACTAAAGACATCAACCAGGTATTAAAGTTTAGACACATGGGTTGTCCAAAATAAAAATGGCTCTACAAAGTGGCTTCAGAACAACAAGAAGTCAATCTTTTGGAGTTGCAGGCGGAAAGCTCAGATCTTAATTTCATGGAGTTGAAAAGGAGCGAGGAATGAGATGGTCCATAAACTTTACCCAGTTACACCAGTTCAACGAAGAGAATGGGCCAAAGTTCTGCAAACTATTTTTGAGAAGCTTGTCGATACAGAACCACAACATTTGGCACATAGTTTAGTTTAAAAAGTAATTTGATGACAAACTTATGGATTTGTAAAATAAATTTAAAAAAAAAGAAAATAGATAAATATTTTTACAAGATCTTCTGGCATAATATGTTTTAGCTTTTAGCAAATGGTAAAATTTTTGGTAATTCTGACCAAAAACAGGAAAGGTGCAGGTGGATTCAATGTCAGACGGCGAGGAAAACATGTCTTTTTATATGCTGTATGTAAACATCTGACCTCAGCTGCATATTTTTGAAACCTTACGCATGTAAAAATCCCAAAAGGTTGACTCTGAAAATGTGATGAACTAACAAATTTAGCCGTTTTTGTGTTTCCACGTGAACCTAATGTGTCACAAATACCTCTGAGCAGAGACCTATTCCTCCAAAACACGTCGCCGTGCGCCTCTGGTTGCCCCTTCTAACATCAAGATAGACTCACATTTCAGGGCATTATCTTCTGTAAACTTTAATTAAATGTTTACCAGGGCTAGTGGCTCCACTTGAGCTAAAAGCATATTTTTTAACAAATCTAATTCATTTGAGTGGATTATCTTCATCAGTTGTTATCCTCCCTTAAGACCCGACGCATGTAAAGAAATATAGCACCATAAGGTTCGCAGAAAGCCAGATTGGGTTAGATTAGAAGCAAGTCATTCAGAAAAGGGCACAAGGTGTGTAATTCTATCCAAGGCCCGACTCTCAGCTTTAATTTAACTGAAAATGCTGCGGGGCGAGAGACCCCTCTCTGCATACTCCAGACTCTGTATGTGAATAACTCGAGCGAAACACCTTAAGCCTCTTTCAAACAAATTCTCCCCGAATCAAAGTGGCACTTATGAATAATTGCACAGAGTGTTTTTAGGTTGGTATAAGAAGGAAAACAACAATTAACAGTGAAAGTCTTCTCTTTCTTTCACCCCCCCTTCCTCCCCTCCGCAGGCAGTTTTGTCAGCGTGTGTGCTCTGATAGCTTGGGGAAGTATCTATTTACTTAGTGATTAGGACAATTTGAGTGTCGCGGGCTAGTAAATTCAAACCATTCACTCTGGTAGATTGGCCCAGACAACATCATCAGCCCACAATGTGAAATAAAGACACACACAGAGAGAGAGAGAGAGAGAGAGAGAGGTTTAACCTGCTCTCCGCAACAGGCATACAAGCCCCCTCATCTGGATTTCTGTCTGCCTGTGTTTTTTTTCCTTCACGCTTTCCTCAAACTTAAATAAACCTTCACGTATAATTACAGCAAATTCTGTATATTTTCATGTCCATTTCCTTTAAACGCTCAAAAACGATTGGCTTTAAGAGGGCAGCAAGCATGTGACGAGTGAACAACACACACTGGCTGCGAAAAGGAAGAAAAAAAAACAGTGGAAGAAAGAGTGTCTTTTATTGATTCAGGGGTAAAAAGGTAAGAACCTAGAAGCGGCCGTGTGTTTGGCCATTAGAGAATGGGGTCCATCTGATCTGGTCTTTGCCGTGCAGCGATGAAAACATTATCAGAGTAAATATTATGAGTGTGAAAACGGTCCTCTTACGCAGAATGCGGTACTGTGGTCACATCGAGATGTCTGACTCGCACTAAGTGCTAGAAACGGTGAAACGGAGAAGAATTTAAGGTTTAGAAGAAGAAAAAAAAGATTCCAAGTCAAGCACTCAATTTGAGCCGAAGTTTGGCGCCACCTGTGACCTTCTCACCCAAAACATACACATTCGAGGGAATGCGGCTTTAAACGACATTGACCAGTTTGCACAAAAACGCATGTCTTCGAGATGTGTAGCTGTTTATTTTTATTTATGTTACTTAATTTTCCCCATTGTTAAGCTAAAGATGATGAATCTGGAATCTTTTTTGTAATCCGTCCTTGAAGCTCAAAAATAAGACTTGGTCTGGATGACTTGATGTGTGTGTGGCTGATTTTCTTTAACGGGGTGAGGGGCATGCCTTTGCATTTTAGTTTACCTTCTTTCATTTTTGGCATGACATGTTGAAAAAAAATCTGAGGGGAGAGAACCAAACGGGATGATGGGTTGTGGTGCGAAATAACAGCAACTATGACAAACTAGATACTATTTACGATATTTTGATATGAAATCAAATTTTAGTTGTGTAGTAATTACTTTAAAATCAAATCAGAGCAATCGTTGTTACAATCCATACATACAGTCTTTTTGTAGCACAGTGTTTTGGATTGAACGGTTTGCAGCTACATCACTTTGTCATGTTGAGGCGCCATGACGGACTTTGGGAGTCAGGGGCGGAACGGAGCGACTGTGGTTGTTCACACAAGTTGTTTTTGCCAGTAGCCACAGCTGCTACTTGTTGAAGTCGAGCTAACCCAGCTCACCTGGTTAGAGCTCATCGACGGCGGTATTTACAAAAATTTGAAATAGCTAGCTTGGAAACCGACTCGTACCTTCTCCCTCCTGAAGTGTCTGTCGATTTGCCTGGATTCACGCCACATAATTTATGCCGCTCTGTCATAAAGAGTTTCCCCCCCCAACACAGGAGCAGACTTAAAATCGTACAAAAAGTTTATATGCTTACCTGTTTTTTTTTCTTACGTGGTACGCTACACTCCCGACCCCACTGAGGGACAAGGGTGTTCAGAAAATGGATGGATGGATGGTACGCTACACGATAGAGGGGCATTCACTCCATTGTCGCTAATGATTAGACCTGTGTACCTTCTCCACGATGCAATACTTGATTACATTTTTACTTTGTTTACTTACTTATAAAGTACATAAGTGTTAATCTTCTTACCTTGTAAAAATGTTCACTGCAAATCCCGGAATATGCCGATGGCTGCCTGTTCTCATGACCGACGCCCATGACATCTAGAAAGGTCACCAGAAGGCAAAATAAATAATAGTAATAATAATAAATTGCTTATTGGTTTAAACATGGTAAAACTAGTGTTTCTTTGCAGCTTTGGTAAAGAGCAAGAATCAACTGCAGTTGTAATCACACACAAAAAAATAAAATTAATATAAAAACATAATGGCGTCCTAACTTTCACTTGTAAAGGATCGATTGAGTCCAACACTTACAAATAAAAGGAAGAACACCAAGATCAAAAAAAAAAATCATTACACCATAATTTTTCCGTTAAAGCACAATTTGTTCTTTAGAAAACGTAATTTAGACGCGCTCATAAAAAATAAATGATCAATATGAGCCAAACAATGTACTTGTTCTTGTGTATCCGCAAATTTGTCAGTGTGCACACGCTTTCCGCGCAGACGTGCAACAGTGTACGTAAGAGGTGAAGTAGGCAGAGATCTGGACAACGTCCCAACGGTCAGAGAGGGATGTAAGCAATTACCAATTCTCCAAACACTACTTTGTTCTGTTTAAACATATTACATGCCTCTTACGGTCACTCGAGGCCACTCCCTTTGCACCACACCCGATGAAACACACAGACACACAAATGCACGTGCAGTGAGTGAATAAATGAGCGAGGATAAGCTCTGCATAGCAACGGCAAGCTGCCTGCAATTAACTAATCATCATCATTACACAAGTGAGAATTGCACATGTACATGCAGACACACTCCCCTTCAGTCCCAGATCCTCACTGAAAGTTAATTAAAACCAGTGGTGTTTTTCTTTAGCTTTCGCTTTATCTGCTCACACACACACAAACACACACCAATTACAATTAATAATCACTCCAAATATAAACTAATTGATTGACAGACTCATTAATTGATGGATTGATTTCATTTTTTTTTTAAGTCTGCATCAAAGCGATGTGAGCTGCACCATGTAGTCGTATAAAATTGAAAAGTTCCACTGTGCAAAATATCTGGCACAATACCAGATGCAAAAAAATAAAATAAAAAAGTGACAGGATGAACTATGAAAGATGTCACAGATACAGTTTTGCATTCGGCTTAGAGAGTTTGTGGAGTGTATGAGTGTGTGTTGACGTCAGTGTAAGGTCTGCAAAGACAAAAATTACATTCAATGTTATATATGAAAAAATTAAATTAAATAAATTTAAGATAATTTGAAAAAATAGGACTCTCTAAGCTTTTTTTTGTGATTTATATTTTAAATTGGTTCAATAATGTCTTAAAATGGGTCCTTTGGTTTAAAATATGCATCAATCATCACAATAACCAGAATAAAAATTATTATTATTTTTTTTTTACATTTTTACATATGTAAACCTCAGTTTTTGGGTTGTCTCTCAGAAAGTAACATCAACATAAAAACATAAATAAGTTGAGGCGACCCCTTCAAGTTCACTCGTAAAACAGCTTCTCTGAATCTCTTCTAATATCGTTCGACAGAAACGCAGGTTGCAGCCGTGACCTCAAAACGTTGCCGTTGTTTCGTCACCAGAGGGACGACAAGTCACAGCAGCTGGACTCTGGAATGGGAGAGTCGGGTTTGCTGATTGACAGGCTGGCTGCGTGTTTAGTGTGCTTGGCCAGAGCGGCGGCAGGGAATGTGTGTGACGGCTGGCGAAGGCCGCCGTGCTTCAGTGCGCTGTTCTGCCTGAAGCTCTGTCAACCGATCTATCTGCAGAGAGAGAGAGGAAGAGAGGCTGATTAGCTTAAGAGAGCCTGAGGGCTTCATTGCTATATCACAACAAACAATTATCGTGTCTCAAGAGGAACGGGAACACAAGTTTATACAAACGGACAGAGCGGAGGCCCGATACGAGATTTTTATGGGAAACGTGGCGAACGCAAGTGTGTCTCCGATTTCAATCAAATTTTTTCCTCGAAAACCAGGGCAAAATGTGTCTTTTATATTTTCAAGGAAACGTTTAAAAATTGTTTTACATCCTGATATTTTTAGAGTCACAAACTCCTTAAATATCAGAGTTTTATTTTAGTTATTACCTGCAACACGGCTTCAAACTCTGCTTAAATTATACATTTAAGCCGGAAAAAGTAAAACTTACAAACATGGAAAAAAAAAAAAAAAAATTCTAGTTATAATATTAAAAGGAAGTAAAAAGAGACGCAGTGTGAACAAGCAATAAATAAATAAATAAAGAGACGTTTATCAAATGATCAATATTTAAACAGGTAAACTTTATGTAATTTTCCTGAGCTGCGTGTTTGAAACCAAAGTCATGAATTGGGACAAGATTGAGGCACCCTGGTTAGCAGACTGTGGTGCACACACAAAGAGCTGGTGTTGGGTTGCACTGCAGTGGCCCTTGCTCAATACTCACTATGTGCACACACACACACACACGCATGTACACGCAGTGCGTGAACTTCAGTAACCTTTTGCTCAGTCCCCAAGCAAAGGTTGAGTTCTGCACGCTATTTAAATCTCATTTGTGAGAGCCAGACCAGAACACCTCATTTATAAATTTATGTGGCTGATACAAACCGTCATGAATAATGTGTTAAGTAATACACACTAACGCTGAGCCAAAACAACAACGAGCTTATTACGTTTGAGAATTTAGTCCAACATCATCTTAAGATTATATATTTTAAACCAGTGAGTAAATATTAGAAAGTTTTCTGCTGAACACACCCAAGGAAGGCTTCATTGGCCTGTCCAGCAAGCAGCTAATTGCTAATTGCTAACCAAGCATATGAAAGCAGATACTTGCATTACAGCTAAATAATGTTACTAGAGTTGATGGTGAATATAATAAGTTTGTCCAGGCATCAAGGCCTTCATTATCTGCCAGAGTATCGACAACGCAAATGGAGGAAGGGTTAGAAACACGGTTCATATTTGTTGCCAACGGTTTCCAGAGCTCTTGTCAAGCTGATGATTAATGGCCCCTTTGCTTCAGTAATATTGCTTTAACATGATTTCTAATTGAGCAGCTTGAACTGCCAGTGACACAAAGGAAAAATTCTTGGAGAATATTTTGATGAAACGCAGAACATTGACACCTGCGCTGCATAAATGCAGCCAGAGAGCGGGTCGATGAAGCATGCTTACAATCAGACCTGCTCCATTCGGTCAACATCTAAACGTTTTGGATGCTGAAGCTTTTAGGAAGTGCCACTGCTGGAGGACATAATGGCCTCTTCTCTCACTCTGCTGCATTGTCCCGCCTCTTTCCAATTTGCTATTAACTGCTGTTGTTTTCTCGTGTTTAACACCGTCTCTCTCCTAGACAAACTACTGGCTGAGCTTTCACTGTGACGAACTTTACTTAACACAGAAAGTACTCATGAATCACTGCTTTCTTGTTTTGTGTGTGTGTGCTCTGTATATTTACAGCCTGAGCCCGACTCAAACCCGACCTGAAATCTGTTCACATTGAGCCAGGTTCTGCTGGAGATTTCTTCCCGTTAGAGGAGAGTTTTCATCTCCACTGTCGTAACATGCATGCTGAGGATGAGGGAGATTTACAGAGCACAGAGTTAATGCTCCAAGTCAGTGACTCGATGTAATCCGCTGCGGGGGTTTCCATTGAATAGGAAACTTTGAAACCAACATAATAAATTGAGCTTAATGAAATTTATTGAACTTAATTTAAATTGAGCTTGATATCTCAGTGTGAATGGATCTTTTTGACTTGAAATCTGTCTGTAAAATTCAATTTTACTGATTTTTTGTGTGTGTGTGAATTGGCTCTATGTAAGCAAACCGATTTTAAACTGTATTGTAATTGAAATGTTGCTATGACAATGTGCAAGGATTTGTGTTTTGCTCATAATTTTCCATACGCAGTACGAATTGCTGAATCTTTGCTTATTCATCAAACAATACGAACATAAAGGATGAAACAAAAAGCTTCTTTTCTCTCATCACCAGTTATGATCCTGCAATTGATCCTGATAACAGAAACTAAGTCGTCTTGAGGAAACCTGAAATGATCATGATCAAAAGTTCACATAACCTGACAACGCAAAATATATAGTTAAGTTCTGCAAGAAAACTTAATTGAACTTCATGCAATAGGAAAAAATATGTAATGTGATCGATAAATCCTCTAAGAATAAAAAAAAAAAAAAGTGACATCAGCAATTAGTAAGAGTTGAGGGAAGCTGTTGGAAACCAAACCAGGTAGGGAGAGAGGGAGAGCAACAAAAACTTAACCCAGATGCAAGGAAAATTGTTGGAGACGCATAAAATCCCCGCTGCTGAGATGTGATGAGCGCAGTGTTGCAGAGATAAGTCAACCAACCACTATTTGAGAGACACAGAGAGGGTTTTTTTCTGTCACCCATCCATTCAATCATTATCTGTTCCTACTTATTCTTGCAGAGTTGGTGTGCGGCTGCAGTGATTGGGCGAGAGGCCGGGTACAACGTAGAACGGTTCGCCAGTCCATCACAGAGCGCTTTGTTTTATAGTGTACTATTTCTGAAACAATCAAAAATTAAGATTAATGTAAAAACATTAATAAGCAGAAACAAACAAACATAAAATAGATCAAATCAACGTGGAATACGTCGACAACACGATGTACGACATCTGGACTTTGACTCCTGTCCTTTCCAGTTCTTAATTTCTGCCAGCTTTCGGCGGACTAACCGGGCTGTTTCAGGTCATCGCCATGTTCAAGGGTCCGGCTTCAGTTTAAATCTTTCACAGATTCTCCCTCACATTTTCCTACAAGGCAGAATTAAAAGAGCTTGTGGCCACACATGCGATCGGTGCACCCGTTTTGATTTAACTAGCAGCCCAAACAGTGCTGTGAAACTCCTCCGAAAGTGATTCACAGGAACCGCTGCCAACGTTATTGAAACCGAGACAGTGTCTTTGTCGAGGTTTCAGCTGTGGTGAATTATCAGTGATAGGGTTTCAGGACTCGAACAGGCCTCATCTGATGTTAAATATTCTCCAGTGGAACCATATGCATGATTGAGTCCCAGCTGATTTTTAAATACCAGCCACAACATTTTTGTCACTTGTGATTTGTTTCAGCATTTCCCCACCAAACGTCCACATCGGCCTCCTCTTGTTGTATTTCTGCATTTCGAGGGACGTTTTGATTGCGTGTGTTAATTTCTGGGTGTGTTTGCGATCACGGTGCATCTTGTTAAAGGTATCGGTTTGGGCTCAGCGGGAACTGCAGCAGGCGGTCCTAATTCAATTTAAAGCTGTGTGTTTTGACAGGAGTTAAGAGTTAGCTGGGCCGGCGTGGCGGCTCAGCGCTCTGCACTGAGGAGAGATCAAAACGCACAAATCCATTAATGTTCTGTCGTATATACAAGTTCATGCTCTCGGTGACAAAATTTTGCAAGTTTCAGTCCGAAAATATTTGCACAGTGGCTTGGAAAAGTGTGTGCACCCCTGTTGTAGTTCCAGCTTTTATGTTGATAAATCCTTTCAAAGCTTTTCAAATAGATAGATAGGTAGATAGATTTCATCACCAAAGTTGTATTTTCAACATGTTATCTTTTTTTTTTTTTCCCCAGTTGTTTTGAACGGAATAAATAAAACTTCCTTCCCACAGGAAACAGGATTTAGTTTTTAGCCTCTTACTTTTCCTCTCTCTGATCAGCGTTACACTCATAACTCTGCTGTGGGATCAAATTGTGTTCAATTTGATACCGAGAAACAGATCCGTAATAACCATCCAAAATAGCCGCCAAAGCTCAGATTATAAACCCCGGTGCTTCTCGTCCGCGAAAGGCGGCGGATGAAAACGTTCGCGAAAATATCTAGAAATTAATTTATTCAAATGAATCTGCCGCTCCGTCTCCCCTTTCTAATTCCGTATGCTTGGGGAGATTTGTTTGTGTTGCGCACACCCCCAGAGACGGAAAGCAATATGTCTGCGATTTGCATAGAGCTGATGGAGAAAATATATTCTGATTCTGAATGTTATCAGCCGCCCTCCAGGTGAGTGTGCGTGATGACGTGTGTGATGCGCCGCACCGATATTGACGGCGTGGGAACTTTGTCCGTGTTTTCGTAGCGTGTTTGCGGTCAGTCGCGTGTTCGTGCCAGGTGTCTGAGCCATGTTTCACCATTCATGTCTCTGTATGAATTTACAGCCAACAAAGGGACTGTGAAATAGATGGAAAAGCGGGATGTGGCTGAGGTATCCCTGTAAGTAGGCAGGTCATGGAGCCTATCTGTTTCATGTCTTCCCTTCCTATCGTCTGGTTTCCTGTCATTGATCAGAACAGACCTCCTCCTCCTTCTTCTCCTCTCCCCTTCGCTGATGGACAGAGAGAAACCCGATCGTCAGGCAAGGAGTGGAGGCAGAGGGGGTGACAGCGAGGGAGGAAGGAGGAGAAAAGGGTAAAGGCATTGGTGCCGTCTGCAGGCTCCTTTGTCAACCACGCCGAGATCCCTGCAAAGAGCCACATCATAAGTGGAGTATCTTGTTCTGCTCTAATCTAATTTCTCCATTCCTGTCAGCTTTACAGTAAAATGAAAAGATCATCTAACTGGGTGTATGTGTGTGTGTGAGACAGAGAGAGTAGGCAGGGATATCGTCAGTGAAGACAGACCAGGGAGTGTTATTCCGTGGAACAGATGTTGGAGGAGTGTCAGTCACTCATGTGAGGAGCCTGTTCGCCGTGGCACCCTCAGAGTCATAACACAACCTCCCGTCGTCCTCGGACACACAGATCGGCGCTCGCACACATCCACATGCTGAGATCTTGAGTGGCAGTTGTGCTCTCGCACTCGCCTGCAGAGGATGGGGGTCATCACCTCGTCCATCTGTTCTTGATTGGCCCCCCGACGTGGAAGACAGTTGCCTTTGCTGAGCCCGGTCGCTTAAGCGCACAGACTCAAAGCAAAAGGGAAAGCGGATTCAGTAGGTGACCTGAGGCCGATCGGATTCTCAGAGCTTTATCGCGTCGACGTTAGACATCAACGGGTTAACGAAAACGTCGCCGCGCATGCGGTGGAGTTTAGAAAGCTGCTGCAGAGCAGAGGAAAGAAAATGTTCTCACCCTTTCAAAAACTTTTCTACCTTCTCTATAAGGCAGAGATGAGATGTGTTGATGAGGTTCTTAAGTGGAAACAAAAAGTTGGCGGTTAGCATGTATCCTGCCAATTAAATGAGGTTTCTACCTATTTGAAAAGAATCAATGAAAAATGGATGCTGTGTTATATGCAAGTCGAGGTTGATTTGCTTAAACCCAGCATGAGTGAGTAGAGGTACAGACAAGTAGAAACTGCTGAGTTTCGCAAGCAAATACTCTTAGCATACAGTTTCTTCCAGCTATTCCACATTACAACCAAAAACAAGATGCATTTTGGGGGATTTTGTGACAGACCAACACATCTTTCATTTCTCCATTCTTTCATAGACATGAAGGACTAATGTTCCTTTGGCTGCTTGTCTAATCAACACATCCTCACCCAGCTTGACAGCCGCATCCTCCTCGGTTTGTTGCTGCGCCAAACTTTTTCCATGGTCCGATGACACCCTGAGCTTTACTAGACCTACAGAACTTGGTACATTGTTTTATAACCCAACTCTGCTCTGAACATCTTCAGACCCCAACCTGGTGTAAGTCTATCACTTACGCTCACTGATAAGATACATTGAGGTTTTTGGTCGTAATATGACAAAACACACACAAAAAAAAGTATGTATAAGGTATGAACACTTTTGCAAGGCACGATGTATCAACTAAAGTGAAAAAGAGATTTTTGGAGAGCTTTAGGCTTGTGCGATTTTCACAAGCCACTATGAGAAAACGTAAAAAAAAAAAAAAAAAGAATTTATATCATCACGGTATCTTTCTTCATTGTCATTCATGAGGCTTTGACCCGAGTACTTCAAAGATCTGTGGCTTCCCTTTCTGAGCGGGTGGCTGGAAAATGATAAAATACAAACAGAGGGCTCCATTTCATATTGCAGAAGTATCCTCAATGCTTAACCCCACCATGACTGATAGCGAGTAAAGCAACACCGTAACATGAGAATCGAGGCATAAAGTTTAAAAAGATTTTGTTATAGCACACTTCCCGAGATTGGTTTCTGCAACTGAATGTTTTTTTTTTCTTTTCTTTCATCAGAGATATATTAATTTTGCAAAAATCACTCGCATGCATCTTCTTTTTTTATATATATATGTATTATGTATTCTCATCGTCCAGAGTTTTCTGTTACAACTCCAACTAGACTTCATGTCAATATTGCAATGCGATATGACCGCACAGTCTGGTCCCCAAACCGCCGCAGGCCGAGGCTCCCACCTCCGCTGTTAGAGCCTCGCCAACAAATTACACACCTCCAGTTTGTGTACTACAGCAGTTTGGGTAAAGGAAGAGGGGAAAAAAGAAAAACTAGGGGGGAGAAAACATGTTGATGAGGCTAAATGAAGCATACCATTGCCTTGTTCCTGCGCTAAGCCTACAGCTGGCTGTTTCAGAGATAAGGACTCCGCCGCCCTGTCAGGGTGAAACGGTTGGCTGACTCTCACTAGGCTGCAATGACAAAACAAACTCAACCTGACAGGTGTTTGCTAAACTTGAAACTTTAAGTCTAAATTTCCTCCAAAGATGTAGCGCCTCAATAAACTGTCACTGTAAATCCAGCCATTTTTCTTGTTTCACGGTGAAGATCATCTACTGATTTTTCTTTAGACCACTGAGTAAATTCACGGCAAATGTGCCGTACGGTACACGGAAAGAGAGAATGCAAATTATGAGCCCAGGATTTCTTTTTTCACCAGAATGTAAACACTGTAGAGTAAATGATCGCTGAAGGTTACTTGTGAGCACGTAAGTAACAAGGTGCACAGCTGTCAGCTACTGAAAAATTAAAACATCAAAAACAAAATATTTTTTCTAGAAATGCAACAATCAGAAGTTTGTCCCTTTTTCTACCATCTCTGCTTTTTGTAAAGCTCTCACATGCTAGGACCGATTTTAGCCAGTTTCATTTTCTCCTAGATAGATATAGGAAGCTGATTATTTTCAGGGTCATTAGTGATGTATGAGAGAGAGCAGTCACTGTAAAACAAGGCTTTACTATTTTAAAAAGAAAGAAAAAATGAGTGCAGAGTTGACTGATTTTTTTTATTAGGGATTGGCTCGGCTAGCACATCTAGCATTATTAAAACAGCTGTCTGAATGTGTATTCCCTGGACAATCGAGACCCTTAACCTTTTTAAACAAAGGTTGAAGAATCACAACCAGGAGCTCTGATGTTCTCTCCTCAGTCTTCCTGTTTGCTTAAAGTCTCTCTCTCTCTCTCTCATTTTCTCGCAGCCTAAATGATTTGGAGACATATCTCAACATATCATTTTACTTTCAATTAGCTCCATTCAAGTATGGAATAGGTACTTGTGTATTATTTGACTTCAATTAAAAAAAAAACCCCAGCTAACTTTGAGTCGTCTTTGCTCTGTTACAACTTCCTCACTGAAGAGGTATGTTCATTTTTTGAGCTGGTTGCACTTCGGTGGCATGCTCTGTAGTCAGGAAACCAGCAGATCTTTAGAGCCAGCTGGACGGCGGTTCAGGTCTCTCCATCAAAAATGGATGTACGATCGCAGACCCTAAATCTGATCGTAAAAAAAATTATATTTAAGGTGCATTATCGGAGCTACTTAGCAGTTTAAGCAAAGGCAATACTCAAAAGTGAAGTGATGAGTGTTTATGAGCCAGAATAAACAATAATAATGATTAAAAAACCCCCCAAAAAAACACATTCCCAGAGTATGCCTGCACTTTTGCCTCAGGCTTCTCATGCTCCTTAGCAGTTTATTCCCTGTCTGCAGATATAAAAGAGGCCAAAATGAATGTATTCCCAAGTCACCAAAGCAGTTTTTAATAAGAAGCAAATTCCCAGTTATTGCCAGCAGCGTCCCCAGCACGTCAGAGACCAGCAATTATCCCCTGATGGCATTACGGTGTCTCGCTAACAGTTATTAGCATTAAAGACGCCACTACGATATTATGCAAAGCTGATATTTATCAATATTAAAATAAGTAAATCTATTTAATATACAGACTTTAGAGCGGTTGTGTTTTAATACACAAATTATCAAGCTGTACCGGCGTTAAATATGTAGCTGTCCTCATATATCCTCTGCATTTATTGTCAAAAACAATCAGATTTGCTTCAGATTAAACCGCTAACCCACTGCCTTTGTATTAACTGCTGTTCTAACCGGATTACGGAGTGGCGAGCCACCTACGCCGTACTGCTGCAACAGGAGGAATTTAACTGTGTAAATAAATTATTTAATGTGTTAAAATCTTTCCCTGAACTCACACTAAGAAACTTTACACAAAATAGGGCTGGGCAAAGGAAATTAGATGATTTAATTTTCCATGCCCGGAGAGGAAAAAATACAGCAGCTGTCGCAGTTGTAGGAGTTAATAAATGTCACAGGGAGAAATTGGAAGTTTATGCCCATGACCTGGTTCACACACCCAGGGTTAAGCTGCTGTACGGCTACGGGGAGCACACTGCGCTCACTGTACTCTGGGCTTGTATGCGTAGAGCGCGGAAACAATGCAGACTCTGAGAAAGCTGCAGACTGTGGAACAAACTTCTTCCTAATTATTTCCCCGCAAAGTGCGTGTTTTTCTGCGTATTTGTTTTAAAAGGGGGATGATTATTTGTGGGAACGATTTTTTAAATTTCTCCAATCTGAAATTTGGTGCTTCAGCTTAAAGGGACAGCACAGAGTTCTGAACAGGTATAAACTGCTTATAATTTAGCTGCAGTTTGCAACTGCGGGTTATAAGAGTGTAATATATGGCTCACAGGAGTTAGGTCTCTCCTTAGTATTTATACAGATTAGTTGGCTTTTGGAGGCCGAACCTAAAGTATAATCCAAAAATAGCCAAGATCAAAGTGGACTTCTATTCTCTTAAAACATCTTGAAAGACAAAAACACTGTGAATGGTTTATGCATGTTGGAAAATTATCTACAAATAAACCTGCAATTCCAAGTACAAAACATGTTCACGTACATCTCAGTAAATTGAAATATGTGTTAAAAAAGCTTTTCTTTTTTTTTTTTTAAAAAAAAAGCATGTACTAAACGTACTTTATATTGAGTTGACATTTCTGTTGGTCTGATGTCATTTTCTGATCTCAAATGTCATGGTTTCATTAGTGTTATGTGGGAAATCATTAGAATGAACAGAAATGAAGGCCTGAAAACACCACTATCTGGTTAATTAGCTGTTTCACTGACTAAATTAAGAATATTAAAGTTTTTCATAAAGAGGACGCAAAACTTAGAAGATCTAACTGATCCTACTTAGCTGCATATTTCTTTAAATACAATGTTATTTATAATAACAATGTATTGTTTTTACTGTGAATTTAATTTTACATTGTTATATTTTATGTTGCGTGAAAACGTATGCCTCCATTTGCATGTTACCTTGATGCTGGTACACCTAACCTTCTCTATTGAGGTAACAAAGAAAATCCCAATGTTCTCTTCTGTTCTAAATAGAGACATTAATATTTTCCCTCAATGCGTGCGGTTCATCTTCTGCATACGACTAAAGCAGTCTCAGTGTGTGTATGCTAAAGCTACTTCCCTTCCTCTCCTCCTCTAAGTGGTGGAAACTCTGCAGTTTCCAATCTAATAAATACAGACTGCAATAAATCACTAATTATTTACAGAAGATCCCTTTAAACAGCTCTGGAGGGTGCATCAGTCAGACCTTCAGGTCCCCATTCTTCATACTAATCCAGCACTAATGCATTAAACAGGGGGGCTTGTTTTTATTAGCCGGGGTCCCACTGTTTGGATAATCTCTCGATGTACCGAAGCCCCTTGTTGACGGCCGTCCCCTTCGAGCCCCAGCCCCTACAGGTGTCCAAACACCAGCTAATGGATCCAGTGCGATCTTCGGGCGGACAGACGTTTTGTCAGTTGAGCATCAGTCATTGCTGAGCAGCACATAAACCGAACTCTGTGGCAAATTCGTGTTAAACATTCATCTGGCTGGGCTTTGCAGACAAACCCAGAAGGGCACCGTATTAAGGAAATCATAAAAAGCCAAAATAATCTGCCAAACAGGGAATTTAGATGCTTGAGGGAAGTTTATCCTCAACGCCAGCTGTCTGGCAATCAACGCGTGTCAAACACAATAGACTTCACTCATGGCATATGCATAAGCACCACGCGCTGTGGTCTTCCTGCGCTGTCCAAAGCTCAGACACCGCTAACGTCAGTACAGAAAAATACAACAGATGATGACGGCAATCACAGAGACTCCCATCATTTTTGAAAGCATTAATAGAAAATATACTTCTGCAGGTTTTCATTCACACAGTATCCACACTATAAACGCTGACGTAAATGTCTTTGAAAGCTTGGCGGAAAAAGTCGCACATTTTAATCACATTTCACAGCTTATAAACTCATTTCTGACCATAAAATTCACCCGCTTCCCTCTAATTTGTCAAGCGAGCTTTTATTCTGTAGTAAAATCGAATCAGTAGCCTGGGGAAAAGCTACAAAAAAATTTAACTCCAGAGACTCCAGATCAACATGCTAGATCAGCAACGGAAATTAAAAGAGGCATTCCTGTGATTGTCTGCCGTTCCAGCTCATCAGAACGGTTGCCGGGTTCACACCGAGCAGGCCTCGGCAGGTGTCGACGGTCCGGGGCTTAATGCAGGCGGCCATAAACACAGCGAGCTGCCTCTAATCCTGAGAGGTTCCCTTGTGTACCTCCCGTTGCACAAACTGTTTTGATGAATCTCCTGACCTCTGACCCCCTGATGACGGATGGCACTTCGAGGGGAAACGTAATCAGACGGCAGCGGAGAGCCTCACCATCCTTTTGGAGGAATGAAGTGGACCTTTGCTTTTTTTTTTTCTTTGTCATCACAATGCCGAAATGTAGCGTGTGATTGTGAAAAGGAAGAAAATAAGTTTTTACACACATGAATCTGGAGAGTGGGGTGAACAAAAGTTTTCTTTCCCCTTTCTTCTGATATCCCTAAATAAAATCATCGCCTGAAAATGGATTATACTAATATAGCATACTTCCAGCCAGGCAGACCGCTCAAAGTGCATGATAGCATACTGAGCCACATTTACACAACAATTATCCAGATCAGGAGGCAACTTGTGCCCAGGGGCTTTAAACCTACAACCTTACGATTGCAAGATAACGTCTCAACCCACAGAGCCACAACCACCCCGCAAGTATGACACAATAAACAAAACTACAATTACTTGGCCAAATGCCTGAACACACCATACCCAAGGTGACGCTTTTCCTTGGCTTAGACTTTGTAAGCTGAATTGAAAGATGTATGCAGCTAAATAAAAATTAATCATGGAAGAAAACCTGTTACAAGTGGCAATAAAAGAACTTCAGACTGGGATGGTGGTCGACTTCCAACAAGACGACGCTTAAAGCATAACGTTTGGGTGTTTTCACACCCGGTGGTCCGATTCAGTTCCCCGAATCGATCGGGGATCAAAACTGCAACATTTGCTGCATTTTCAGCTGGTGCCGTTTACTTTCCCGCTGTGCCTGCGCTTAACAATTCAAGCTAGTTGAAAAACCTGTTCACCTCCTCACCTGTGGTGGCGCTACACCAGAAACTACTGAAGGAAAAGAAACGAAAACAAATGAAGAAGACCAGCACATTTGTTGTGGTTCTATTGTCCCAGAATGCACTGCGCTATAGTTGCGCATTCACACGTCCCCAAAAGAACCAGACTTTGTAGACAAACAAACTAGAGTTTGATTGAAGCGGACAACTTAGAATGGCCCACGAGTTTGCCACGTTTGTCAAACGTTGAGTATCTAGTTGAGGATCTGTGATGTGACGTGGCAGCAAAGCAGCAGCGGCGGCGGCACAGTGGTTCCAGCATCTGTTTGCTTCCACACACCTGACTGAAATGGCTTCTGAAGCACTGGATGGCTTGAATCAGGTGTGCTGGAACAGAGGCTCATCTAAACCACGCAGAGCAGAGCTACCTGAGGACCAGAGTTGATGTAAAAGACTGAAATGTCCCTCTGTTTACTTCAACAACACCAAAACCTCCCGTGAGTATATTTGTGTTTAATTTAAGCTTAGCATTAAAGTTAGCTCAATGAACCGTCCATTGTGCTTTGACTTGTTTTGGAAAAGAAGTAACTTTTAAAACACTAATATTAGATAATGGAGGGGGGGGAAGAAAAACAGAGTCGAGGTGTTTTCCCAGACTTGGAAGGTCATCTGGACAAACATTCGCTGAAACTACTTTAAACACACACAGGTCCCGTCTTCTCGCACAGAGCACTTTTTGTAAGAGCGCCGCGTTTGTGAACCTGACAGTGGAAAATCTGAGCCTCCGTTTGGTCTTGGCGTTTTGATTTGTTTGACAGCGGAGAAAATTATAGCAGCAGGGGGGGCGGCGGGGAGCGTGTGGGGACGGGGGTAGAAATATGAAAATATAACCGGTAATATTTCCAAAGCACTGATATTTTCCTCAGGATTCCCAGTGAGTCCTTGCCTGCTTGTGTTTGTTGTTTGGGTTTACGTGCACTTTTGCGCGTGTGCGTACACGTGCGTACCTCAGCATGCTGCAGCGGTGAATCATCTCTACTGATGAAATGCTGCGGTAATTGTTTGTCTACATATTGCAGGTTAGTTTCCATATCTCGGGGTTTTTTTCTGTGGTCTCCCTCACACTGCTCTGATTTGACTCTATAATTTTCATTTCATTCATTTATTTATTTATCCAACGTGCTTTATTGCTTTGATTCTCTAAGCCCGGGGTTATTTGGATTTAATGGGCGTCTCCTTTCTTAGAATCAGTAACTAAACTTCTCAGAGTAAACTTTCTCATTGGAGATGATGGTTGAGTTGAGGAGAGCAAACACTGAGCGCTCTCTGATTATTCATAAATCTGGCGTGTTCGCATGACCTAGGGATCCAGTCTGGAGCAAATTACGCCACAAAGAGTCCAGTCTGTACGTTTGGCTGTTTCTGCGCGTCCTGCTTTCAGATGAGCTTCTGTTACTGGATGCACGGAGGGACACCACTGTGCCTTTTCTAAAGTATTCACACCCCCTTAAATCTCAGATATGTTTTCTGTCGACGACAAACCAACGCAAAGTCCAGAGTCAAGATTTTACATTTTTAACAAATAAAAATTAAGTTTTATGTGTCGAGTATTTCGCAGCTTCTAACAGGATTTTATTTTTTTCCTCCAGAGTCGCTCATTTAACATTTAGAGTAAAAACATCTCCTCAGCATAATACCACTACCACCATGTTTGAATACTGGCGTGGTCTGCACAGGGTGACGTTGGTCTATCGTATAAAAGCCTAATAAAAAGATACTTCGAATTGTGGTTTCAGTGAGACGTGAAAAAAAAAATAAATTCTGGCAATATAAATAATTCAGCATCACTGTTAACTTTCACCTCTTTTTACCATTTGCTTAACCAAACCTGGCCTGGTAATATTTGATGCTAAAATTAATTCCTCTTTCGCTACAACTTAGTGGCTCAGTGGTTGTTGTTGTTGGTGAAACGATTGTTGTCGTTCCGTGTTTAAGACTAACAGCTCCTTATTTACTCCTCGTGTCAATCCACCACAGCTCTTTATGTGGCCCTCTGGACTCTAGATGTCCTCCTAAACGGAGCCTTCGAGATGACAATTGGGTGCTTAAATATTATTTCATCAATCACGTCAAAGCGGATTACATCTACCAAATTAAATCAATGTGAAAAGATGTTCAATGTTAATTCGTTTTAAGAAGTGCTCATCGTATGCAGAGACGGCTCTTTATTCATGTTTGAAGTTTGTTAATGGGTTTTATCAATACATTCGGCCACAACGGGCCCTTCGAGAACATAATGATCTTGATATGAAAATGAAAATGAATTTGACACCCCCTGCTCTGCGTGCGTTTGTTGCATTTGCCGCACAGATAACAACTCGGCTGCCCGGAGAGTGTCGAGATGCAACCAGCTCCATAGAACCAGGGAAGACGGTCTAATGGACTCCCAGCACCACGGCTAAAATGAAGACTTCTCTGAGGTTTCGACTGAACCGTCTCTGATGCTCAAAGAATAAGCTTTGTTCCTTCAAATCATTTATTCTCGTAAAAAATATTCAGTGGGGAAAACAAAGTGAGGATAAGAATAACGAATAACTCCTGTCTTGCTATGGAAACCTGGTTGTGTTACTTTTACAGTATGGCTCCTGAACTTAGTCGCTTTTATTGGATGGGGCAGGATAAGCTAATGTATCACGGCGAGTCTCGGAGATTAAGTCGAGTTACGACATTTCAGCTGAAAATGCTGACTGCTGGCCGTCACCAAGGTGCCAGAAATGGACCTAAATCATCCAGAAGCTAAATAACAGATAGAAAATACTGTTACTATTGTGCCATGTGGACAAAAACAAAAACCTGTTAGGGAAGTGAAGAAAGCCGGTAAGAGGAAAAGAGAAGGACAGATACAGGGGCAGAAAAATGAGGGGAGTCAGTGGGTGTTACACCCAGGAGGTGTGAAAGAAATGCAGGAAACATCTAGAAGGAAACAAAGGATAGAAGATGGACCAGGAGAAAAAAAAATGGAGAAGCAGGAAGAAAGTGAGCAAGCGAGAGCGAGTTTAAGGAGAATCGATGCGAGCGCCTCTCCGCTGGGACGGAGCTAACAGCAGAGCAGACCCTGGATCTCAGGTGTCCAGTCGATGGCTGATGCATTAGACTGCTGATACGCGCCGCTTTGGGTTCAAACACACATTTTCTTAATACAACATGAACCCATTTCCCCCCCTCATTAATCATGTAATCTGATTAGGGTTGGAGGTCTGGGCTGCACTGCTCCGCTCACCGCCTTTCATTTATTCCTCCGTCGCCGAGCAGACCAACGTGTGCATTAGCACAGGAATATTAGCTGAAATTAATGTAGCCCTGGACGGCTGAGGCACGCATATGGTAAAGCTGGAGCTTAGACGAGCCTTCATATTTACGGTATGCTTACAGTGAACTCCTCATCTTGATATTTACTAACCATGTTGGTCGGCTTGCATCATTTACTGAATTGAAAGCAGTCGTGACTTTTATTTCTCTAACTTTTGCTCTCACAGTCACGTCTGGGCTTCAGCATTTCAGTACAGGATCAGTGGGATCGGAGAGAAGTTTAACTGCGCTGACAGGCATGTGAAAAAAATGTCAGTTTTATTTAGGGTCCATGAAATGCAACATCAGTTCAGACAGAAGCTGAACTGACTAAATAACATTAAATTATTCCAATCGTGTAACTCCGATTTGCATATTTGTCAATTCATCACGAGTTTAAATGTGGTTTTATCTTTCTAAATTAGTTGAAAATATTTACAACTTTTTTTTTTTTATAAATATTGAGTGAATTTAAACGTTACCTCCTTGATTTGCCCAACAAGAAGAAGGAGGAAAAGTTCTGAGTCACACAGTGTGTCAGAAATCAAGCCCCCTCATCCTCCATGCAGTGGCTTAGTTTGCTTATTTATTGGACCGGCTCTGTTAATGCTCAATTAAGCATGTTATTGATCAGAAGCCTTTTTGTTGAAGAGAAGAAAAAAAAGTCAGATTTTAGAAGCCTCCAAGCATTTTCAGTGCTTATTTCCTCAAACTGTTTTTCTTGGTAATTTATAAAACATTGGGCCATTTTAAATTTACTTTTTTTGCAATTATTTGTTAATATTTTTTTCTCTTTGTGTCCTTTGAATCACTTTGGATTTGGTGGGATTTTATTTGCACAAAAAAATAACAAAAAAGATATTTAAGAGCTGATAATGGACATGGATTATTACAAAGAAAAACAATAACATGTCAGACGTCCTGTGTGTCATTCGCATTAATGGCAAATATGTAGATGCATATCAATAAAAATACATTAAAACATGCCGCTCAAGTTTGTGAGCATGCGCAGTTAGCAATCAGCCGCTGTTCCCTTCTGCTCTGCGTTAAAACAAGTGTGTATTATTTTACGGATGTTGTTTAATATTTTTCAATCAAATATGATTGTTACATTGAAGGTGTATTGCCAACTTATCGCAGTGAAATATTTCAGTAATATTTCGATGAAATTATGTCAGAATCAGCCGTTCTGACTTTTTTTTTTTGTAATTTGTCTGCTTCAAACAGACCAGAGCCTGTGTTCCTCTGATTGTCCGCTTCAGCTGAAGTGGCGAGAGCACTCATCCGCACCAAGCATGCAAACTCTGTGAACCAAGATAACAAAGCGAACCAAAGGGAGGAAGTGACGTCTGGCGTGCCACGCTCGCTCTCTTTTCCATATTCTCTCCAGGAAAAGAGCGAATGCCTCGAACGATTCAGCCTCTAGGGACAGCGCCTTAATTGTGCAGCTGATATAAGCACACGATGGCAGGTGATTTGGTCTGTTTTGAGAAGTGCAGCGTCAAAATCAGTCAAGCCAAAGTGACATTGTTCACTGTCCCCCGAGAATCAAAGCTCTTATACCTTTAAACTAATAACACCTACATATTAATATCCTCATCTTTACACAAAGCACTATGTAGCCGTGTTGTCAATCGCAGTAGAAACACACACACACATTAAATGACATGAAACATTTGACTTACCAAGATATAAAAAAGTAAAAGTCTGTCACAAGTTTAATCTTTATGTGAAGCCCAAGCTTCACATAATTCACCAGCAGTCAGCTTCCTGTCTGGTTATGGACAGTGCTGAGTTACTTCTTTATGGCTTTGCATAAATATAGGGTTTCCATAGCGCATTAAAGTAATTAATTTATTGAAAGGTGTCCAAAATTAAACAAGTAAAGATAAGTTGAAGCTCTTTAGGGGGCAGTGTCACCCCTGACAAGCCCAGCTGCATCACTGCACATTTCCAGCTTGCACCCATTTTCATCCCAGTTCAAAATGGGTGCAAAATAAAAACTGGACATTTATTTACCTTAAATAACCCCCCCAAAAAACAGGATGCAGTGCAGTTTCTGACTTTTTGCAAACTTCACATAATAAATCTAAACAGTGTTCAGCTGGAAGATGTTTCTAAAAGATCATATCTTAAATAAAATCTTAGAAAAATAAAATTTCCATCTGTTATTTAGAGGGGAAAAAATGATTTTTATCTCAAAATTTGTCATTTGCAACAGTTCTCATGAGTTTCCTCAACACTTCCAGTTTCTGAGCTTCTAGCAAAAAGAATAATATCTCCATCTCATGCATGAGTGTGTGTGTGTGTGTGTGTGTGTGTGTGTGCGCGCGCGCTGAAAGACCAGGAGGGTCGCATCATATCGGGTCAAGCAGGGTCTACACAGTCATTGATACTCCCGCTGTGTCTGTCACTCAGCGCACACACAGATTATCTCTGATATTATACAAATATACTTACACAATACTTGTTCTCTTACTTGTATGCTTGCGTTCATTGTCAACACAGTTAGAGAAATATTTGTCAGTAACTACATCAGAAAATCAAACAGAGGAATGTTTTTGATTATTCTCATTGTTATATAAATAAATCTGATCATACAGCATGAAGTTGTCGGCTGCTTTTAGATGTTTTTTTTTTTTTTAACTTCACATCTTCATATAATTATACATATGTATTTCATGTTGGAGGAGACGTATTGGGGTTCTCCTGCAGCACCACTGGTGGGAGAGTTAAGGGCAACGCAGCTTAATCCCGGTAGACCATGTAATACTGACTGAATACGGTACATTGTTTACCTGCATACGCATGGGTTTGTGTCGTCAAATGTGAAATGTGTCGATAATGAGAACAAAAACTCATTCATAGTTCGGATGTAGTTTATTTGGTTGTTTATTTTCTCCGTTTTCTGACGCAACAGGAGCGTCCCAGTCCACCAACGATTCATCCATTTCCACTCACAGTGAGACAACGATCGCTTAGAAAAATATCTTTTGTCGTCGCTGTCAGCCAGCTAGCAAATGTCGCATTCGTTTTTGCACCGACACGCGCAGTTGTACGCGGCACGGCGTACACGCTTTGAAATGCCCAAGTGTTTTGCCTAATGAGCCCTGCTGGTCTCCAGATCAATAAACTGTTAAGTGGCTCATCGAAAATAATGACGTGGTGTTAAGCTGACCCGTCCACAAGCACTTCCACTGAAGAGCTGCCATCTTGTTAACATGGATTTTACTCATCACCTGCTTCAGACGGAGATAAGGTTGTCACCCCAGCATCTACAACCACAAAGAGGGACAGAAGCAGTAACAATCACACTCAAAGAAAGACGCAGATGTGAATGGTTCGGTGAGAAGCGGCCCGTAACTCTGGTGTGATTTTTACATTAGAAACAAATCCTCAGACCGACTTGCCAGGTTCCTTTAAGGGTGCGTGGCATAATTTAAGAGAATAAAG